>NC_056725.1:1849936525-1850129025 GCF_019279795.1 Protopterus annectens | reverse complement strand
GCAGTTGGATTTCCCTAACAGAGGGTGGGAAAAACAACTTAAAAGTGGATCTCAAGGGTGAGGGGTGGGGTAGTTTGCTGATGTCAGCACTTTGTGGAAGTAAGGGACACTTTGGCGCTGTTTGCCCATTGCACATCGATCCAATGGGTTGATACTGTGGCATGCATAGGGCAAGAAAGTTAAGTGAAAAACACTCCAGCAACAGTGTGATGGAGACACTGGATGCCTTCATCTCCTTACTGGCCCTGTGACCATTATTGGAGAAAGTCACAGGGCAGGCCAGGATGAATAGGTAGACCTGAAGAATGAAGAAAGGCAGTACTTCTGATTCAGCTGCTGGAGGAACAAGGAGTTGTCTAATCAGGCCATGGTACTGTATCACTACAACAAGAATTAATCTTCACTAACTGCTGGTCTACTGAAAAGGGGCTAAAATGCCCTGTGCATAGCTTATTTGCATATATGTGTGATGGAGCTTCTAGCTAATAATCACTATGTAACTGCAAAATGCCAGTCTATGAATATCATCCTTAGTTTTTAATTCCACCCATAAAAGCAGTCTGTCCTAGGTTGAGTGCTGATGCTAATACTTCAAATGTATGTTTTCTTCCTGCAATGGCAAAACAAATGACTTTGCTGCCTATGATGTTAATTAGCTCCTATTAGTACTAATTCTCTTACTTACCACCAACATTATTTAATCCTAAACTACTTCTTAAATTTGTCCATTAAAGTGTTCATCACAACGTTTCTATCTTACTCTTTCCTTGCATATCCCGTAATGCTAATAATCTCCTGAAGTGACCCACTCGAACCCTTAATATCTCCTTCCATCTACTTAGGGAACAGGGCTGAATCATTAATCTTCAAGGTACTGTGCCATTTTACTGTATAAAATTCAAAATGAGAATTACTGCCCCCTCCCTCGAAAAGAAAACTCCCAGTCAAGGAACAGTCCTACTCCTTGAAGAATTCCCAGGAGAACTTAATATCATTCAGTCATCCCCATTTAAAGCAGTCATTGATGAAAAAGCCTTCTCATGAATAGGGCCAGCTCTCTGGAACAAACTTCCAGCTGAAACAAGGCAACAAAATACTCTTATCAAGTTTAAGAAGTTGTCTGAACACCTTGTCAAGGAAGTTGCTTGAAAAGCCTCTAGGGGTAATAGATAAACTCCTTAAAAGGCTTAAAATTCTAAAAATGCTCACAGTCTCTCAGCTATTTTCCTTTCCTATTTAACACTTCTTACTCCTGTGTTTTCTTCTTAGACTGTTTGTCTAGCTCTGTAAATCTCTATTTTTTATTGTCTTCCATCTGAGTTTTTTCAAGGAAATTCAATTTTTAAACTTTTAAGAACCCATGTAAACTGATAAACCATAATGTCAACCTGCTACTTTATTAGAAATGTATAAGAACTGTATAACATTTTATTTTATAAAAAAATGTGTAGTAACTGTATATGAGCTTTACGAAGCTTTGCAACTAAGTAAGCTTAACACTCTGTGATATTTGAAGTATATGAAGTGGGCGGCACGGTGGTGCAGTGGTTAACATTGTCACCTCACAGCAAGAGGTTCTCCGGTTCGATTCTCGGCTGGGGTGCCTTCTGTGTGGAGTTTGCATGTTCTCCCTGTGTTCGTGTGGGCCCCCTCTGGGTACTCCGGTTTCCTCCCACATTCCAAAGACATGCATCTGGAGCATTTCTCCCTGGGCCTCCACTGAAAACAGGCTCTGTGGAATCTAGTCGGACTTTCCCGGTTAACAAATGATAAATAAAAATATAATTTAAGTTTAATTCCTTATTGCCACTGAGCCCAGATCATGACTGAAAAGGATCTCTGGAACAGGGAGTCCACATACTGGGTTACCAAATTACTATTAGTAAATAAAGAAAGAAAAAAAAAAGAAAAGAAATAAATCTTATTAATGGTCATCATGTCTTATGATATGACAGAATGATATCTTGGCTTGGTAAGCAATACTGATGTACTTACATACTGTTTACTTTAAATTAAGCGGATGTTGCCCTTTACAGTAAAACCAGAATTCAGGCATCAAATATATATCAAATTCTGCTTCCTTCTTTGGCTTGAGAGAACAGGATACTGGAGCACATGTGCTGCTATGACTATGTGGGTACTGTATTATCCTGTGATAGAAGCCTTGCCCTTACAGTAAGTCAACATCTTCCCCAGATGCTGCCTTTTTGCTACAACTACTGCAGCTTTTTCATAGCCTTGTTTGTCATTGTATCTATTCCAAACATAAACTTTATCTTATTTCTTGCATTTGGCTTACACCATGGGGCAACACTGTGCTGTTTTCCATCAAATGAAAAAATAGTTATGCATTTAGAAAGTCACATTGAGCTTTGCACTCTCAACTAACTTATCACAGTGTTCTCCTTGAAAATAATTTTAGCAATATTTTTTGTAACACACCATCAAGTACAGTATATATGTAACATTATCACTCTGCATTTCTGTGTAGATTACAGTGCACTAAGAAAGCAGTGATGTGTTAAAAGACTAAACTTAAATGTACTGAACAAATAATAAAGATGCAATGGAGCACTGCCTCTCTCTAGTGGACAGACAGTATGTTGAAAGTTATATATTGAACATTTTTCACATAAAAACCTGAGGATAAGTTGTGCTCTGCATTAGGTAATGCATTTAATGCATACTGTAAACATAACTTCTCATTTTTTTTAAATTCTTATGAAATTGCTCTTATGAATGTATATATTTACACACACACACACACACACACACACACACACACACACACACACACACACACATGCGTGCGCATGCACGTGTGTGTATGTGTGTGTGTGCTTCTGTGTGTCCGTGATTTCACACTGATTTATTTTTACTAGTCTGGATTATAAATAAAACCCCTCATGCATTGAACAATTAAAATGTTGATGTAAATGTCCATGATACGAACTTTATTTTAATTATGTTACTGTTGGGGGTGGTGTTATCTTTCAGTGCTATTTTTATGAATTGAAATGCAAGTCATGTTATGGTTTTCTGATTATCAAAAAAGAGTGTTGTTTGTAAAAAAAACAAACAAAAAAAAAAAACAAACAACAAAAAAAACTATTTTGTAATGGGCTGTTAACATTCATTCATTCATATACACACACACACACACACACACACACACACACACACACACACACACACACACACACACACACACACACACACACACACATGCTCATACATGTGTATATGCAGACTGTATGCATTACAGAAAAAAATAATGTTATAGTTAGTCACCATAACTATAGATCTGTAAGAATAAAGCACATTTTTAGTACTTTTTTGACCTTACACTGCACGCTTTTGAACTGCTCAGCAGATAAACCTTCCTAGGCTATCAGAAATACTCTTTCCTAGCTTGCAAAGAACAACTATTTATCTCCAGTTCTGATTTCAACAACAAAACCTGATGAAAAGAAGAAGAAGAAGAAAAAGTTAGGGAAGGAAAGAGAGGAAGGTACAGAATATAAGGAAAGAAGAGAGGGGTTGAGGGTTAATATGTTAATGAAAACTGACCTTAAAGATCATTAATGTAAGTGCCTATAACCTTTATATCTTATGAGAAGAGGTCCATTTTCAATAACGTCTAGGCCAGGATTCTTCTATAATTTTCCTAGGTGGTCACCCTTAAGGGAGCATGCCCTTGCTGACTGTAGCCATGAAAGCAGACGTGAACCTGGAAATGATGCCCAACATTAGTGCCTTCTGAATGTGTTCACAGAAAATTAAGCTTGCTCTTCTACAAATATCATCTAAGGACATGTTACAAATAATCCCATTGAGGTAAAATCTGCTCTAGTAAAATAACATTTTAGAGATATAGGAACAGCCCTTATTTGTTTTTTCATAGCAAAATGCAATGCAGTTGGCTGACCATATGGGAAGGGTATGCTGGGCAACTTTCTTACCCAAATGGGATATAGGCTGATCACTCTTTCTAACTGAACTTGTACTATTCACATAAAATCTAATTTCTTTGTTAAACTTAGAAGTGCCTGTTTAGGTATCAACAAACATTTTGCAGAGTACCAAGGGACAGCAGCAGGAGGAAGGGTCTATATCAGATGAACGAAAAATTATTTCATCGAATACGTAATGATTGAAACATCACATTCTAACACAGAGATCGCACTGCAGTGAGGAAAGGGTAAATACCCTGATCCTCACTGTAGTGGACCCCACAATACCGTTTTCGATTTCTGTGAAGCTTCGATCTTTGTGTATTCGATGAACGGATTTTTCGTTCGTACATGCAGTCAGTACTAATCAACCACTTTAGTAGTAAGCATTGTAGTCTTAAATGATGAAATCATTGGTTAGCATTTCTCCACATAAGGGAGGTACATCTGTTGAACTATCCAACAAATGCTATATTACAGTTCTTTCTCAAATGTCTAAAATAATAAATGTACATTAATAGACAGATCAGTCCATGTCTGAATGAATGTCTGTCCTCTGTTACTCAATATGAGTTCATTGCAGGTCATAGTAACTTCAAGACATCTTCTTTGGCTTTCAGCCTAAGTGTCTATGAGGTGGACTTAATTAGGGAAAATGGATGGCTTTGCTTTCCTTGAATTATTAAAATACTTTAATACAATAATTCACTCATTAATAATTCTGTCATTCATTAGTAACTCAGTACTTTTACAAAATATGTATCACTCTAGAAACCAATAAAGGGTCTTTTAACTACTTATGGAACTGCTATTAGACCACACACTGGTCAGAAGCACTTTCAAAGCCGAGGTCAATCAAATTCAAAGTTTCACAAAGCTCTGTGTTAGAGCCATTGTAACTCAACACAAATGCATCCAACCCACAGATACAAACTGATGCTAATGTATTCAGCCAAAGCACTACAAGAAATCACTTTACATTTGTAAACTTAATTCACTAATATTCATTGATAGGTATTTAATTCTGACCTTGTTTTAAACATATCAAAAGGAAAGGTTATTTGTTTCCTAAACAATGCATGACACCCAAAAGTTGTTGTATTCTGTATTCTATTTTACTCTGGTATAAGCAACAGCTAGTTGATAACATGAAGCTCCAAGTGATCAGCATAAATCACTAAAACACTATATGAAATCCTAGATGGCTGAAGATCAGAAGCACACTTCACTGTAGAATTTTACAGGCAAAAGATAGAAAACAAGTTTATAATAGAAATATGTTGCTTATGTATTAACATCTGGAGACTATATAATAAGAAATCTGGTAAGAGAGATAATTTTCTTGTCAGAGTATCTTTCCTCAATGGTCAACCTGATATATAAAGAGTAGACCAAAACAATCCCATGGTGATTCATCACTGAAAAAAATTCCACCATATCTTACCATCACTACAAGAGCTCAACATGAAAACAGAACATTTTCAAATTAAAAAGGACAATCTACAAGACAGCACAGAAAAACAGTCTGAGGTGCTAAAGTGCATGACTGAATGACAAAATTCACAAATCTCGGAAATAGACAATGTGCTGAATTATACTGCTGCAAGGATGAAGGAAGGATTGACCCAAGGAGATTTTTTACTACCGAAAAATATATGTTGTTAAACAAAATATAAGGTCATAAAATCACTGAAAGAATATATATCATAGGAATGTATGAAATATCAGAGGATGAAGTAGGTAATGACTTCTTAGATTGTTTAACTACTGGGTTACCACAGGTTTTAAATTTGCAAGCAGCGTTATGTGCTGGTGTGCAAAGAATCCATGGAACCATTGAGAAACCATAGTAACAAATCCATCTGCTGTTCCTAGATCAAAATTTGCAAAATCTATCTTCTTCTTAGATTAAAAGCTAATGTTAAATACAGTATAGGCTAATTCTCCAATAAAACAGGCCACAATATCATCCAATTTGATAATTACTAAGACACCTGGGGAGAGAAGAGAATTTTGGCTACTAATTAAACAATGAAAATTAAGTAACACCAATGCTCATATTTTATATCCTACAATGCTTAAAATCTTCTGCCTTCTGGCACCAGGATCTTAAACAATTTAGAAGAAGTTAGAAGTTACATTAGGAACAACAATATTATCTCAAATGACTATAGACATGAACTGCACCACTACAACAGTGAAGAGATATTCTGGGAAAAAATGGGTATAAGTAGCAAGTAAACAACTAAGAGTGATGTCTATTTCACCAGCTACGTCATCAGTCTCCAAGGATGAGAAAAAGACTTGAATATTATCCATTTTCTGAAGTAACTTCTACATACAAGATTATTAACGGGATTGAAATATTATAGTAAACACAAAAGTAGTTAATTAATGGTTTCCTTTTCAAGTATGCTTAAGTTTCACAGGAAAGCACATGCACTCAAAAATGACATGTCTGTCAAGTTAAAGGAAAGAACACATAAAATACTTCAAAGTAAATTTTCTTTTATTTGAACATAGAAGGAACTTAGAAATTGAATCAAATACGAGGTTTAAAATTAAATTCCATTAACATTTGTTTCGTAACTATAAATGATTGCCATAGCTACTTATAATGAACTCATAGTAGCACATACTCAAAAGCTTTCACAATACAGGAATAACAAATTATAATTTGGTAGGATTAACACGGAATCATGATGATTTTGGTTATAATTATAAATGCATATAGATTAACATGAAATGAGAGATTTAAAATATATCTTGAGCAGTTTATTTACTAAATAAAGTGTGTCTTCCTAGAACAGAAATGTTCCTGCTTAGAAGTTAGAGTGTTTGAAAGGTGCCTATCCTTGGCATTCAAGATAATTGAACTGCAATCTCAATAAAGGATCTTTTTATCATGAATGTGTTCTGGTTGTCTTGTCTTACTTTAAAAGATTCTGTTAATAGATTAAAATGTAAATATTTTGATCTTTAATTCTGCTTAGCATCAAAAATGTGCTTGATGCTTGTTCCTGTTAACCCAGCTGCAATCTTATGATGTTACATATGGCTAGATGAAGAAATGTGTACACTGCATAAGTGCCAGTAATGCAACAGCAATAAATAGTTGGCTTGAAAAATAGAAAATGTAAGAATTTATTACAAACCTCATAGTGCATAGTGTACCTGTCTTGTACAATTGATTCAATTAATATAGAACACCATTCTATGAACTAGAAATAAGTGTAATAGAACTGTTAATATGTAAGATGACTCATTAAAGTGTAATACAAATTTACAGTGAAGTAATAAAATGTCATCAAGTTCTGAAACTCACATATTATATGGTTAGATTTTAACTGTTTTAAACTGAATTAGGTTTTGGAACAGTTTATTCAGTCAAAAAAGTATTGCCTTTTAACTGAAATTTTGTTTAAGTGAATGACTGATCAAAAGGCTGTTACTTTCAATGCTCGTAGCAAGGAATATGTAGTATGTGATATATATGACATCATTCATGCAATGAAGGTGGAAGGCTTCATTAGTGTTAAAAAGTGGTAAAACTGAATGCCTAAATAACTGACAGACTTCTTTACATGCATTAAGAAAATGAAAGATAATAACTGAAGCCTTTTTGGAAATATATTTCCAAGGAAATTAAAGACACAATGTATTGTCAAAACAATGTTATTTAATTTATGAAGTATATTTAGCTAGATTAAGAAACAGGCACTTTTTGTTACATCCACATATGCAGTGATTTTTAAAGCTGTGATCTCAAACTGATGAGACAGGAGAAATGATGCAATGAATAATTAATCAGAGGATTACAATGTATATTACAACATAATATGGTATTTTATCCTATATCATATGAAAAGGGGTTATGTGAGAAGAATACGTATGAAAGTTGCAATGACAGCGAAAAGTTGTACATGCAACATATAATGCCATAACCACATAAAGGTTCACATGCCTAATCAGAAAAAGAGCTTGCTTGTAAGTAAGATATTGAACATGCATACAGCCACTATTAATTTAAATGTTAATTCCATTTATAACAACTAATGCTCATGTTGGAATAGATATGTTGATATTATAAAATATTGTTGAAAGAATATAACTGAGCATAAAAACATAAACCTGATTAGATTTGTTTTGAAGACAGAGAAGTAATATTTGACAGACTTCTTAATGTTGAGAGTTATAAATGTTTAATGGCATAAAGATAGTAATATGTCTATTATATACAGTTAATTGCATACATGTTGCCCTTTCCAACAAAGACAATTTTTAAGGAATGGTAACGAGTATCTACCATACAAAATGGTAGCCTTTATTTGGTTAGTATGAGAACAGTTCTACAACTCCAAAATGACAACAAACCAGGAAAAAGAACGTGAGCTAGATGAACGATCCACCAGAATGCTAAAATAATTAGAAATCCACTTCGCAACACGTAAATACGATCAACCACTGAACAATTTATTTTAAGCAACAGAACGATCCTGCTTTTCATCAGCGACACTTCACCAACTTCATCAGAAGTTAGAATTTAAAATAATGCACCACTTCCTAGAGTGATTTAAATACAAAAACATGACGTCAACACTGAAACTTTGCATACCATGAACATTTAAAATCACCTTATAAATTAACTTTTAACATTGCCCCTATTAGTATGAATACAGTGGCAGATAGTCTTTTAATTAAATGAATCTATATTTAATTTAATATATGTCTGTACTTACTATGTGAGTACTTTTAGGAGAGGTGACCCAACTGGTGATGAATATATGGACCATATATTATTAGGAGATCTGATGTACTCTACCATATAAATGGATTTTACTGAATATTTTATTTTATATAAAAAGTGTAGTTTATATTTAAAGGAGACTATGATTTATAGTAAGCTTCATTATGTTGAAATACACATCATATGGATGCAGTAGAACCATACAAAGTTCTCAGCTAAAAGGGATGTTAATTAATTATATAGCATATGGATAACACATTCAGTTGAAATAAAACATTAAAATTAGAATAAAGTATTGGTCTATTTGCTGGAGTGCATATATGATGAGGCAAAATATCTCAGTTTCATATTATTACATAACCTTTAAATTAGCAGCTACTCCAGTCATTACATATGGAATTGACTTACATTTAATTAAAGCAAGGATTGAGGGAAGGGGTGATAGCTTTTTAAGGCAATTATTGTGAAGCTATGGACTCAAATGTTACACTCCATTGTAGTTGTTATTTTTAAAGGTTTAGTATAATTGAATTAGATAATATTATAGTAGGATCTCATAGGTTATCTGTCAACATTATGTTAATGAGATAACATCTCAGCTGAATAGAAACAGTACATTTACCTTTTCTATATGTATACCCATTGAATACGAGTGGTTATAAAATATAAATCAAAACTTATTTATGAGATTTTTAACAAACAAAATTAGTAACAGCAAACTGAGTACAGTTTAGCTCAAATGAATCTAAAATTTGTATAATTTAACCTTAGTGGTTTGTATAAAGTCCAGAAGGGAGGCGGGATTAACAAGTATCTGAAGAAAAATAAGGCTTGAATAGTATTTCTTCCAGAGATCCACATAAATCAGACAGATAAATGGGAAATCAATCAGTATGGAATTCTTTTACATCTTTATAGAAAAGTAAAATAAGTGGTATGATGATTTTTATGGAAAAAGAACATGATTTTTCACAAGGTCATATCTAGACAAGAAGATCAAGAAGGTTTGTTCTCAATGGTAATTATTGAATACAATAATAGCATCTGGACTCAGGTTAATTTATACCGGATACCAGGAATGGGAGTCAAAATAGCGAGAAAACATTGTGACTTTATAAGTTGCAATCTAGCTTCAAAATTAAAGAATAGTTTAGTCTGGCTATTAATTAGTAGATGTATCTCATCTATAATTTATTGTAATTCTTATCTCTTGTTTCTTCACAGCTGTCTCCTAAAATGATTCCCAAGTATCCTAGTTCTTTCCATCCTGACATTGTTGTTTGTGTTATCAGCTTTCAGAGGGCAAGCCAGTTCAATGTTCCAGCATATATACATATATAAAATAGCTATAAAATATATATATATATATATATATATATATATATATATATATATATATTTATTTATTTCTCTCTCTCTTTAACTTTGTATTATCAGAGTTATATAAAATTCTCAAAGTTTATAAAGAAGAGTTAAAATTAATATACTGGAGTTTTATTTTTCTAGATGAAAAGTATAAGATGATAGAATATAATATATACCTGTTCTGTTAAGTATTCGAGATCAGATTACATTTGATTGTACTGTTTTAAAGGATTCCTGTGGGAAATCAATTATTTTGTACAAACACTATTGCCTGGTAATGATAATATAGTTAGGAATATGGCTTAAATTAGTGTCCCCATCCCAGATAGTACGAAAGTGGATCAGCATTCAATTTTCTCATATATATTAGCAATCACAGTTACGAGAAAATGTAAATAGATCAATCTTCCCCAATTTTCAGAAATTTTGTAAGTAGAAAACTTGAATCTGGAGAATTAACAGCAATTAAAGGAAATTCTATCTGCTTGCATGGGTCCAAAGTGGCATGTTTGTGGAAGAGATTTAATAATGAAACCAGAACAGATCTGAGTTATAAAAGTAACAAATTACTTAATATGTTTACATAAACAACTTGATTTTGTCATGAAACTATCTATTGTAAATAGTCTATATAGTTGCTCATTTGTTAATAGTTTTTTTTTTTGTATTTAAATGGTTGAACAATTTCCTGTCTTTGAATTGTATGAGTATTGTAAATTTGATTAAGAAGTAAATTATTTATTGTATCTTATGATACAACTAATATGATATCTGAAACAAAAAATGGATCTCTTATATAGAATAAAACATTTCCTCATTGACCATAACTACTTAACCACAAGTGACTCATTTTTACCAAGCCAGTTGTATACTATCTGCATATTCACGAACGTACACAGCTACTGACTATAAGAACTTGAGCAGATCTGTTATAAAATTACTAGATAAATGGCCATCCTATAATGTATCTGAAACAAAAACAGGACCTCTTATAAAGAGTGAAGCATTTCTTCATTGCCCTTATCTACTCAACCACAAATGACTCATTTTTGTTACCAAGTCAGTTACATATTACTTCCATATTCATGAACTTCCTGAGCTCCTAACTATAAGAACTTCAACAGAGCTATTATAAAATTACTAGATTCATGGTCAGTATGTGTGCCAGAACATACCAGTGCATCAGTGTTACAAAAACTGCCTGGCTTGAATTCCCACATGCCTTCACCTTTGCTGAGTCAAGGTAGCTGTTTTATATACTACTTACCCATATTAATGCTCTGTCTTAAGATCAGATTTACAGTGATATGTCGGTATGTGTTACTTTATGTTAGGGACACAACAGGATGATGTTGCAAAATTTAGAATTACTATGGGGGTGTTTTGTTCTTCTTATGTGTCAAGCTGTGGAATAACCTAAAGCTAGACTTTAGAAAGTTGCCTCTAATGGCATAATTCAAAACCAAAATTAGATCATATTTCATGTTAGCAAGGTCATGTAATCGTTAGAAGGTCATTATATAGTTATCATAATGCTTCAGTGAAGAATCAGGCACATCACAGCCACCATGTTGACCCAATGAACCCCTTCTCTCTTCCTATTGCTTTCTTTAACTATTTCTAAGTTTAATACCTCAAGTCCTTGTTACTCTTTGTTTTCCACTCTGTACAGCTATATTGTAAACTTATTTCTGTGTTTATGTCTACTCACATTATTACTTTCTGCCCTCCTCTCCTTGGCATCTGTAGCTGTCATATTCTCCTTCTTCCTTTCAACTTGCCCTTAATTATACTCTTTGTATTTTATTCCAAGCCTACCAATTTTCTGGACTTATTCACATTTTTGTGTATGTGCCATTTCATATCACACTGTGGTTGCTCCATCTCATGAGCACAGAAAATTGTAACTGAAGTATATATTTTATTTGCATATTCAGTACCTAACATTTACATCTTTTGCAGATATGTTTTTTTTCTTTTTCAATTGTCTGCACCTTGAAACTGAACATATAAGATTACTATACGAGGTATACCTGCAAGCTGTAGCTCATTGACTATATTGTCATTTTCCCTCATCTTGTTACAAGGACATTATTCTTACATAAGAAAGTCAGTCTAATATAACTGTTACTGAATACAATGGAGCTAACTGTGTGCAATGGAACATTTCCCCATATGCCTCAAATGAAAATGGACACTGACCTGATGTTTTACCCATCATAAATAAAAACAAACAAACAGACAAACGAAAAACAAGCAAGCAAGCAAAAAAAATAAAAAAATTTAACAAAGCACAGATATTCATATAATGAAGAAAAGATGGCCCATAGTAATAATAGCCTAACAAAATTATAGATTAATACAAATTAGCTTATATTACAACCAACATTTCTTTCTGTTACTCTTCCATTTTCAGTCTGTCTATCATCCTGACTTTCACCTTTCATATTGCTGTGTCCCTTTCATCTCCACTAGTGCCCCTCCAACTAACCTATATCCATAATTATTTCTACTAATACTCCCTGCTTACCCACCTCCCCATCATACCTATCTACTCTTATCTCAGCCCCTCTACTGTCAGAACTTTTTTTACTTATGTTTTTTCTTGATTATTTTTGCTTATACCCTTCCTCTTCCTCTGTTTTCTGTTTCTACTCTGGTGGCATCCTGCCTCATTAATGTCAGTATACATATAGTGAACCTATGTGCATTATCATTGCTCTTGTATCATCAGCTATTAAATGGTAACACTTCAACTTTTGTGAAATTATATAACTTGTAAAGTACATGATAAATGTCTTTACTGTTTGTCTCGGTACAACCTGCACAGTAATGCTTAAAATGTTTAATTGTTATTGTTATTCATTGTAAATATGTATTTTATGTGCAGCTTTTCTCATTGGACTTCTGCTGAAAATGGGACGAGTGCCCAATTGGACTTTCCCGGTAAACAAAAGAAAAATAAATAAATAAATAAATAAATAAATACATTTGGGAGAAGATAGGACATCAATCTTATGTTTTATGCTTTTCTAATAGAAACAGAGAGGACTTTAACAGAAACTGCCTATAATTCACAAAGTTTCCTAGCAGAGTATACTGTCATAGGAAAAAAAGAGTCTCTCAAGAAAGGAATTTCAAATCAGATGTGTTTGTGAGTTCAAAAGGAGGGCAGTCTGCTTTTCAAGAATTAAATAAATATCCTAAGGTGGGACAAGGTTTCTGAGTAGATACCTGAGTAGAAAGTTCCCATGAAAGAAGGATTTGTAGACTTTTAAGGATTGGGAGGGGATACAAATTCTGAGTCACAACGAAAGTTAGAAATGATAGCCAGATAGATATTGAAAGAAAAACAGCTAAGGCCAGAGTCAAAGATTTCTGACTGATAGAAAAGAAACAGTGGAATGAGATTAGATTAAGGATGGTGCTCTATTATAATTTAATTCTGTCAATTTCTCTAATTGCCATAGGTTTTGAACTTGCCCAGATTTTTTTCTTTTTCACAGGTACTTGAAAGACAGTAACAGACTTAACAGATTCCATTGGGGCAATACCATTTCTATTGGGTTAGGAAGCAATGGATAAAAAAAGTTCAGTATAATGGTATAGTACATTTTCTAACTAGATTCACAGTAAGTATTGCACTTCAAGCTCTGTATATTACATATTGTTAAAATCAGAAATTTCTTTAGGAATTTCAAGAAATTTCTAGAGTATTCCTTTACCATCATTTTTTTTTAATGGGAAAAGGCAGATGATTGTGAGAGACTTATCACAGGAACTGAGTATGTTTTGAGAAATCTAGGGCCGGATTCACGAAGGCTTGCATGGAGTCTAAGAGTAGAGTAAGACTCCAGACAGCCAATATGTCTGCCGAGCGATCCAGGAACAGCCGGCAGGGGTGTGCATGAGAGCTCCTAAAAATGACTCTTGCACGGACAGTATTAGGTTATGCAAATTACCTCATTTGCTGCTGAAAGCTATGCAAATGAGGTAAATATGTGATCCAGGAAACACTAACCTGTCCAAGTAAGAGTAGTGGTATTTGCAGAAATGTACTCCGTTGGTAACGGAGTACCGTTCTGCAAATAGCAAAACAGAGCTATGACAACTCCAAATAAAGGATGCATCCAGTTGAGAAAGCATGCCAATGGCCAAATATAAGGCCATTGGCATTTTTATGTGCTGCAAAATAATAAAAAATAATTTTTTCCAACCCCAATCTCCCATGTTTAAGCGTAGCGCAGCACCGTGCAAATGTGCGGCTCTCTAAAAACCAGAAAAAAAAATAAAATCCAAAAATAGGCATTTTATTAAATATATTCATCTGCCATGCAGGTAAATGGCAGGCTGAAGACAACATGGCTACTGAGTAGTGGTTGCTAAGGGGGGAAGCTCAGTCTGAGAGATGTAACCAAGTATTAGTAGGCAGTCCTATGCAAATGAGTATAAGGACAGTGAATCCCAATTTTCCCTGCCATGTGAACCATGTCCCTAGAGTGTAAGAGTAGGATTAGGGGAGTAACAGAGTAGAACGTAGATGACATCATGAGGGGGTATGTATCAAAGACTGTAAGCTTATTGGAGCAGAGTGGCATGTGCTTGCTGTGAGTTACTCAGGACTGGAAGAGGCGTGTCTACAGTTGTCTGAACTGAAACCCAGAAACTGAAGGTGTACGCCGTGGCTATCACTAAAGTTTCTTGCAAAGATGCTTACACTGTGTGCGCGCGTGTGCGCGCCTGTAAACCCGTCTAAGCCTGTGTGCACCCATGTAAGCCTGTGTAAGGCTGTCTAAGCCTGTGTGCACGCATGTGCACCCGCCTAAGCCTGTGTAAGCCTGTGTAAGCCTGTGTGCGCGCGTGTACACTCGTGTGTGCTTATGTGTGTGTTTTTGCGCTTGTTTGTGCGGTGCTGCTGCCTGTGGAAACAGAAAGGGAAAAGGAAGGAAAAGAAGTAGTAGGAAGTTAACCAAGGAGAACTAGCAGAGCTGCCAGGTGAAATCAATCAGAATCAGCCAATTACACAGGCAGTACACTAGCCCAGCCCAGCCCAGCACTTAAAACTCTGCAAACAACATTCCCCCATGTTTTACTCAGAAACACTGCAACACTGCAGTATACAAAGAGAAGTGAATACTTAAAAAGCTTAACTGAGACAAAAAAATGTTAGGGGCTGCCATTGCTATTATAAGGCAACATGTGCAAGATACTGAGGGTGGTGCCATTGTGAATGCTGCTGAGCAACCCACAGTGAGGAGATGGAGAAGAGTGTACAGACCCAGGGTAACCTACCAGGGGCTACATGAGCTGGAGATAGTGGAGCACTATAGAGTGGACAGAGACCTCCTGCAGCAAATTGTTGAGCTGTGCAGGCCACGCCTCACACACAGAACCAACAGAGGGGAACCCATCCCAGTGGAAACCAAGGTATGTGTTGGCCTAAGAATACTAGCAACAGGTACCTTCCAGAGACCAACTGGTGATATGATGGGGATTTCACAGGCATCAGCATCCAGGGTACTGCACCAGTTCCTGAATGCCATGTCAGCACATGTCGGTGATCATGTATATTTCCCCAATTCCCATGAGGTATTGGCCAGCAATATGTGTCTCTTCCAGCAAATAGCGGAATACCCTGAGGTAGTGGGTGCAATTGACTGCACGCACATACACATCAAAGCACCAGCCGGTGAGCGGGGTAGGGCCTACATCAACCGCAAGGGCTTCCACTCCATAAACTGCCAGGTTGTGTGCGATGCCCAGGGCATAATACTGAATGTGTGTGTTGGCTGCCCTGGAAGCTACCATGATTCCCATATCTGGCATCTGATGCAGCTGTACCAGACATTTGCCAATGGGGACATCCCTGACGGTCACCTAGTGAGGGATTCTGGATATGCACTGGAGCCATGGCTGATGACACCCATTAGAAATTCGCACACACCTGAACAAGAACTCCATAATGAGGCACACGCACAAACATGAAATGTAATCGAGCGTGTGTTTGGGATGCTCAAGTGCTTGGACACATCTGGTGGAGTCTTGCAGTACTCAACTACATGTACCCAAATTGTCATGGTATGTGCCATGTTACACAATATGATCCTGCGAAAACAGCTACAGCAGGAACAGCATGGGGCAGGGCCAAACAGCCCCCCACCATTGCCAAGGCCTGCACAGGCACTGCGTGACTTGGAGGAGGAACAACCTGAGCCTGCCCCAGTAGGCAGAAAGAGATGTGCCCAGTATGCCTTGGCCTTGGCAAAGAGGCAACGCACAGCACATATGCTGGCTCAGTAGGAACCCTGGAAATTATACCTCTCTCTGACTCACACATAAAATAAAAGGGATGCCTAACTTGACACTACCTGTTTCCAAACATGTATAGGGAGTGTAGTATGTGCGTCCAACATAGGCAGCCTTGCAGCACCACCTGAGACATGATTGCCATGTTTTAAGCAATATAAAACAGTGCTAAGCAGCATTTACCAATATTTAGTATATGTAAACAAAATTGCCCATGTTAACTAGCGCAATGTTGGGCAATGTTGAGCAATGTTGGGCAAGGTCAGGCAAAGTCATGCAAAGTTGAGCAAAGTCAGGTAAACATGCTCATATTTGCTTTACTGTTCCTTAAGCAGTCTGGTCTGCCCAGCATGAAAATAAAAAGCAGTGACAGGGCTCGAACCCAGGATACTGTGCACTATAGTCACAGTACTGAACCATTAAGCCATGATAGCATTTCAGTGGCGCAGACACAGCAGGACAATTGTACACTAATGCAAACACAAAGAAATGCTGTATCATGCCCCTAAAGAGGCATATGGGTAACCTCCCCCACAGGCCTATGCAGACAGAGAACATCAAGCCAGGCGGTGTGATGTGGGTTGTGTAGGCTATGAAGTCACAATCTAATATACGTGACATTGGACGCTAGGATCTGTAGCACAGTAGTATGCCTCAAGCCAGTACGATAGGCAACAGTACAGACTGAAATGGTGTACCGTACATAGCAGTGCAGGCATAGCAAATATGTGTAAGTGTCAGGTGAAACCCTCATCCTATTTACACCCACAGTAACAATCAGGTGTGCCCCCGGGTAGAAATGTACAAAGAATAGCTGTCCCCCCTGTATGTAGATATGTTGATAAGTCTATGCAAAGTGTCTCATGGAAGCTCTGCAGGCACAGCATGATCCCTGTTGATCTATGACACAAAGGTGAGCCCTGCTGTAAAAATACAACTTGATTTGCCATGCACATATAGTATAAATGCCTATACTGGGCATGCTCACACACTCCAACAAATGTAGTGGATTTCATTCAGCATCACACTGAAAGGTCATACTGGGCATGCTCACACACTTAAAGAAATTAAGCAAATGTCAGGCAGCAACATACTGAAAGGTTATACTGGACATGCTCAGACACTTAAAGAAATGAAGCAAATGTCAGGCAGCAACATACTGAAAGTTCTTACTGGGCATGCTCACACACTTAGGCTAAATATGGATGTGATAATAAGGAATCTATGGACAAATGGGGATAGTCATCTCTACTTCCAGAAAAACATTCACAAAGTGGTCAGAAAATCATGCTATGTGTTCACACAAACTGCCAAGGTCTGTGCATGTAGGTCAAAGGAGGTTCCCACTACTCAGCAGTCATCAGACCCATCAGAGAGTACCACAACACACTTGTGATGAATCTGACTAGGCACGTTCAGCAGCCAGAAAGACCACTGAAGTACCTTAACAAGAGGATTACTGGCCTCAAATAGTTGCACCATGCAACAAGACTGAATGTAACCCAATCTGTACTCTGTTGTATACTGTCTACTCAGGAGATCTCTGCCAAACAGACAGGTCCATGTCATGGCTACACTCAGATCTGTTCTGAGTTACAGCTCAATGGCACTAAATATACAGACCCAACTGATATTGCCAACATCCTGGCAGATAGGATCAGTGTTAACTTTACCCCTGTCTCACCCATGAAAGAGCACATCTCTATAATGGAAGACTGCAAAGTTGCTGTCATCACGGCTGCACAGGTAAATAACACTCTCCAAAGCCAGTATCACAGCAGCCATGGGACCAGATAACTTCCCAGGCTGTGTAGTATCTACTTCCCTGAAGTAAACTTTAACATGGAAGGTCTGTGGCTACTAAAGTTTCCAGAGGACTGCAAACTAGGAGCCATAATTGTAAACACTAAAGATGTGCACATCCTACAAAAGGGCCTCACTGAGACAGATGGCTGTTGTCAAAGCCATAAGCTCTAGCTCAATGCCAAAAGGTGCATTGTCATCCCCTTTGTTAAAAACTCTGTAGCCAAGAACTACAACATAGGTGGTAGTATAATTTACACTGAAAGTGTGACAAGAGACCTTGGGTCACAGGTGGACAGTGGACACAACTGTGATAATCACATTCCCACAGTAGTTAGGAAACCCTCCTATGTGGCACACCTCATCACAAAATGTGTCTCATGCAAAATAGAAGAGGACATTGTTCCCCTCTACTCATCACTCACTAGAACTATAATAGAGTACAATGCCACTTTTGCTATGTACCTCACAAGACAACCACAACAACTGGAAAGCCTGCAGCAATACCTCACAAAGAGCATTAGCGGCCTGAAATACATGCCATAAACAGACCATCTCAAAATGCTCCATCCATACTCCCTTGCATATTGTCTATTTAGAGGTGTTCACTGCCTAACATACAAAGCTATGTCAAACACAGAGCTGTTGGACATGCTCCACGTAAAACACTCACAATCCCTCGGACCTTTGGACCCAAAACCACGAGTGAAATACAAAAGGAAAGGGTGCACCCATTTACCTTACGGATACCCACACCTTCAGGTTAGTGGCACTGCATGAGGCCTTGGAGACCATGCAAGTGCAACTAACATTGGGCAAAGCTGCTCATCAGATTGTAGCCTGCTACAGATCATGTACCTTATCTCAGGAACCTCACTCAGTATTCCTGAGAACAGTGGAAAATACAAAGGTCCTATCAAACACCATTATATGAGGAGATTACAACTACCCAAACATTGAGTGGGAGAATTACTCATGTACAATGTCCTTTGCCCAATGTTTCCTAGAGTTTAAAAACTCTAACACCCTGGAACAGCTGGTCACCACACCCACTAGAGGTGACAACATACTGGACATGATCATCACCAACATGGGGTACCAGTGTTCCATAACAGAGATAAACCCCTTGCTGGTAATATCAGATCATAAAGTAATCACACTGGACATCCACATCCCACCCCCCACCCAGTCAAAGAAACCACTGTGAAGACATATTCAGAAGCAAACTGCACACTTCCCAAGACCTCTTGCTATAGGATAATGGTATACAATCTGCCAAATCATTTACAAGTGCATCCTATGAGCATCTATAGGGATGCATGGAATGAGACATCGCAAATAAATCCAAGATGCACTCCTCCAAAAATAAGACAACAATTAGGTGGTTGTTGCACATAAATAAGCTAGACAACAGAAGGAGGAAACAAACACATGATAGAGCCAACTTCACTAAAGGAAAGGCATCACTGATCATTATTAGGAAGAAACAATGATCACTCATAAAATAATCCAAGGACAGTTTCTAAAGACAAATAGCCAAGGAATGTAAGAATAACTACCACAAAGCCTTCAGTAGCTATACCAGACATGTAGGTGTCAACTTCCAAATATGCTGTCAGCTTCTGAAAAATGGAAAGAAATACACTGAACCAACTTTCATTTCCCACATTCAGGGGGACAAGCTCAGTGTAAACTCCCCCCCATCACCCCCAAATGGCCCTGTGTCCAACACAGAAAGATGCAGAGCCCCAGACGTCACGGACATGCAGGTAAAGACAGCCCTCTTCAAAGCTAAGAACACAGCATCAATGGTGTCCCAGGCTGCATCTTACACTAGGCCCAAAAGGAACTACACCCTCACCTACATCCACTGTCCAGACTCAAGCGTACCACATGCTATGTACCCAAAGAATGGCGTACACTAACATTCATACAGCTCCACAAAGAGGGTGCCACAACAGAACCTGGAAACCATTGCCCTATATGTCTACTCAGCCTGGTCTACAAAGCTATTGAGCAAATTGTCATGGAACCCATAAACAGAGACATTGGAGACCTCCAGACATTGGACTCCACACAACTTCGCCTTTTTAAAGGTAGATCCTGGCTCCTAAACCTAGTTGACTTATTTCAAACAGTTACCAAGGACATAGATGGAGGTGAAAGTAGTCCACACAGCCCACCTGGACCTCACTAAGGACTTTCTACACCATTCCCCACTCTGTCATCATGGACAATTGTACCAGCTTGAACATTAACAGCTATGTCACATGATGGGTGGCCAAGTGGCTCACAGATCAAACACACATGTTCAGAGTTGCGGGTGCTATGTCTGACTATAAGCCAGTCACACATGACATCCCACAGGTCTTGGTCCTGAGACCCCACCTGTTCAGTAGATACTGCTCAGAGGTACAGGCAAGCATGGGAGTTGTATGGCTGAACAGGTTTGCAGATGACTGCTAACTGTGGTCCATAATCGACTCTATGGCTGACACAGACATCCTCCAGAAGTGTCTTACAGAGACTGATACCTGGTGTAAAAACAATGCCCTCAAGCTGAATGCCAATGAATGCATAGTCATCCTCTTTGGGTAAAACAATGTGCACACAAATTACCACATAGGTGGTAATCCAGTATGTACAGAGAAAGTCATTATGGCCCTGGGGACACAGGTAGATAGTAAACTCCCCTTTGATGGTCACATGGCCAAAGTCTTTAGACATTCCTTCTATGTAGCCCACCTAATGTAACCCACTTTGTATAGTCTGATGATGTCACCATCCCACAAATATACCTGTGGAAAGGAGAACTCACAGTAATGTGCATAGCGCGTCGTGTAAATGCATACTCCTGTAGTATCATAAAGTAGTTAGGTAGGGGTTTGATTCCTACACTTGACAAGTATGTGTGTATGCGTTTGTGTGTGCTCTCCTTGGGAAGGAGCAACCTTTCTGGAGAGTAGTAAAACACCTTAAAAATGGTATACTAATCATTGTCAAGTCTGATGATGTCACCATCCTACAAATATACCTGTGGAAAAAAGACTTCCCAGTAATGTGTATGGCATGTCGTGTTAATGCGTACTCCTCTAGTATCATGAAGTAGTTAGGTAGGAGTTTGAATCCTGCACTTGACAAGTGCGTGTCATTACCTTGGAGAGGAGCAACCTTTTTCTAGAGTAGTAGAACACCTTATAAGTGGTATACTTATCTTTGTCAAGTCTGATGATGTCACCATCCTACAAATATACCCGTGGAAAAGAGACCTCCCAGTAATGTGTATAGAGCATCGTGTTAATGCATATTCCTCTAGTATCATGAAGTAGTTAGGTAGGGGTTTGAATCCTACACTTGGTGAGTGTGTGTGCTCTATGTGTGTGACACTGTTGGTCAATGTGTTGTGGGTTTTGCTTTTACTACTGTATGACATATCAGTATGCATTGCACATGTGAGGTAGCTGTGTGGCAAATACATATACGTACATGCTACCTCAATTATTGCATGTGTAGGAACCCTGCTTTCTCCAAGAACACAGCTGTCATCTTTGCCAGACTGTGCTGCTGCTTCCTAGACCTTAGGTCACATCTGTATGCTTGTGACAAGGCTAGCCACTGCAGTGATCCCTGACCTAGGTCATCCGTGTCACACACACTCATTACGGTTTCTATTGAATTGCGTGAGTGAGGGTTTATGTCCGAGGTATATGTCAGACCTGTTCAAACGCAGCAAAGTCTTTCAATGATGACTATTCATTATAGGTGTACAACAACCTTTGTGGATATGCATGCAGACCCCTTATTGCTTATGTGATCCACCGAGGGATTTCAAAATACCTTAGGAAATGTGATTATCAAAGGAGAGATAACGTAACACTAGGTTGCATGTACACATCGGTACCTGTTCATCATGTTGGTGGCTACTACCTATGTGGTACTGTGGGCATACTATGTTCTGTAAAGGTGGATGACTATGCTTAGTTTGGCTTATAGCTTTACAGCATGGGTTTGACAACAGGTATCTGTCTGTATGATACCCTTGTGGAGGATGTGTGTGTGTCACCTGGAGAATGCATTATAGGCCACAGTATGCATTACCAGACGTGGACGGACATATCCCTACTGTGATTGCTTGTACCTAAGAGAGCTATATGCCAAACAGGAGTGGTTTCAGTAATGGGTGCAGGTGAATACCACTGGTTACTGGCATGGTATGGTACCTGAAGGATCCAAATGTTGCTGTGTGTCCTACATCTGTGTGTCAGTTGTCAAGACATCATCTAACGATTGGTTATGGTCAGGCTGTTGAAGTTATGTATACTACCAGAATGCAAAACAATGACAGAAAGTAACAGTATCACCCACAGCACAGTGTCAAACCATGTCATACACACATGTGTACTCAGGTTCCGAAATGTGTGTAGTACAATGCATACTGGCCACCAATAGAAACTATGGAGTGTTACTGTGTAATGCAGAGCATGTCATCCTGCCCATGTGTCCACTATGCACGTACATGCAGACAGTGCACCTCCACCATGTTCACAACTGTACACCTGCAAATCTGTGCTACACACATCCGACACATACTGTCCACTCTCTAGCACATGCTGCCAATACTGCACACATCAGCCAAGTGGCACGTGGGCAGACAATACACTATTGGAACTAACACTGGTGTAAACAACACTACAATGAGCATCATAGCTTTAATGCATCATGCCTGCTCAGCTACACCTTCAAGCATATCATTACACTCTACTGCTGACAACATGCTAACATTGCTATACTGCTATAAAGACACCCGGTGCATCAGCACCATGGTAGCCTGTTCCTGCATCGATGTTACAGATGACAGGAGGTGGCACAGGTTTCATCATATGCACAGGGTGTGTTGTTGGTTTGCCAGAGGCCTACAGTGAGCCATCCAATCGACATGTATGTGTGTGTGTGTGTGTGTGTATGTGTGTGTGTGTGTGTGTGTGAGGGGCAAGAATACTGCTATGGGCCAATGTTGATGTAATGTGTGTGGGTATGTGTTAGCCATAGGTGTCTGGATTATGTGTGTGTGCCTGCATGCACACAGTTCCACCATGTGGCTGCCATATATGGGTATTTGTGGGACAGCCACAGACTGTACCTGCGAGGCATTACAGATCACCATCTCTGGCCACGGATACAGTACCTGTGCCTGGTAGGGGTGCTACTGACACTATCAGGTACTAAGCCAGACTGGGTACTATCCCCAGAGGTAGATGGATGTACATTGGCTTGAGGGGCGTCCACAGTGACTGCCAACTGCTGATGTTGCTGGCACACGTCCACGTCGACGACTCAACCATCCCGCACTGTCCTGACACAGGGACATGACATTGCGGAGGACATCTAATGTCTCTCCCCAACATCTATCGTGACCTCAGTGTAATTATGGATGGCACCAGCTAGGTCATGGATACTGTCAATTATGGAGGTGTTGTGCCCTCTGTGCCCTTAGTTCCTGTCTGGTGTACCGTTCCATATGTGCCTGTGCCTCCATGACAACCTGGAACATGCGTGAGGTTGTAAGACCTGTGACACGTCTGCCAGTGGCATGATGAGGAGCAGTGCTCCGACGAGAACCCCTGGACATCTGCCTATGTGGTACCCTTCCAGACATCTGGGTATGCCTGCTGTGTCGGGATGCATGTGCCATGGATACCACACTGTCCTGGCCAATGCTGACTGTATGCTGTCCCTCAGCTAAGGGCATTGGTGATGGATGTATTGGCAGTATGACTGTGTGCACGGATGGGGTGGACACTTGTGTACTGTTGATAGGTGGCCCAACGACAGACCCTGGCACACATGCCTGTGCCTCAATACACCTATCATCATTATCACTATTTTGCTCAGTGACATCAGTTTCCCTGCTGCAGTGAACCAGCCCAAAGTCAGCACCTGTGACAGGAAGACAGGAAACACACTTTATGACCTGTACATGATGTCGGCACACAAGAACACATGCACACATGCACACATGAACTCATGCACATGCACACATGCACACATGCACACATGAACACATGAACACATGAACACATGCACACATGAGCACATGCACACATGCGCACATGAACACATGCACAGATGAACACATGCACACATGAACACATGCACACATGCACACATGAACACATGCACACATGCACACAAATACACTCCTCACTAAAACAGACACACACACACACACACACACACACACACACACACACACACACACACACACACACACACACACACACACACACCACCAGCACTCCAGAATGTACTCAATAGCGGGTGATGGCGGGGTACAGTATCACAAGGCAAACAGTTATGTCACACGTGTCAGCATGCAGGATGTGTGTTGCTCAACAGCATGCAGTGCGGGTGTAGACAGCCCTTGCTAATAACAGTATACATGGCTTTGATGCATGTGTGTTGTTGTTCAGTGATTGGCCTCACCCTGGAATACAATGTGTACATGGACACAACATTGTTGTGTAGGTATTAAAAGCTCTGCAATATCCTGTGCACCATCACTCACAGGTATACATACCATGGCTGGATGTGTATCTGTGTGTCACGTAGATATCCATTTCTGATTAGAGTGTCTGTGTCTTTAGCAGATAAATGTGGACACAGGTTTAGCACATGCATGCTATGTATACACACAGGATGAGTGGTGCATGTATACCTGATGGAATACCATTGCTCAACATAGCCATTGTACAGTGGTTATGTTGAGTGTAGGACATATTGTGGACATGCCAGTGCCAGCCATGACATGGCATGCTACAACACAACTGCAACATTAAACAACACACATACACAGTGTGTGTCATGTGACCTATGCACTCAATAGCATTACAAGACATATATGTGTCACTTTGTACAAATGGTGATTGCTATGCATATTGTGCATCGGTGCATAGCAGTTAATGCTATGTTTATTACTTTGGTCACTGTAACTGGATGGGGTGTAGTACCATGAGCCTTCATCATGCAGCATCATGTGGTCACTCAAGGCTACTAATGTGTGACAGACTGGCACATACCATGCTGCACCAGAACTGCTGCACCATGGCTACATTCACCATTTCACAGCCAGTTGTTACATGGGTTTGTATGTTGCCCAATAGGGGGCATTGCCTAACATGAATGTGTTATGTGTTGAAGAGTGTCGCACAGCCACATGAGAGGCATCTACCCCTCAGGTATAGTATGCGTGCTGTGCGGATGACATTTGGGATATTGGAGTGTGACCTTACAGCGGGTGTCTGTATACTCCATGTGTAGCATGTGAACGTGTACTGCGTATGACAAAGTTGTGTATGTTGTGTGCATGTGTATCGCCTCTGCCTATCCAATGTCCACTACAGTGTTGCCATAATGCTCTGTGTACTGTATGCATTTTAGGCAACTACCCACGTTACTGGGATGTGCATAGTCTCACAGCAAACATGCACAGCATGCATTATGCATAGGTGTGTTACGTGTACATGGCCTACAGCTCACCTATGACATGCACATTTAATTAGCAATATTAAATGTAGAACACACTCACCAGCATGGGTCTGCTGCCTTGGTGTCACACCAGAGGGACCTACAAGGATATGAGACAGTTTGTCAGTGGCAACAACTGTGGCATTGCTACTGTGTGTTTGCAATCTTACAGTAGTACAATGGTTGACAGTCACAGACCTACAGATTACATTCCTAATTATTAGTATTGCACAACACTAGGCACCACATCCTCTAACTACACAGTACACATCCCACATGAGCATGCTCTACCAATAGAGGTAACAGTAGTCTACAGCTATGCCATGTTACCTGCACGCTCAGTGTCAACTTGCTGGGTGGCTCCGGCCTCCATGATGATACATGTTACTTGCTGTTGTTGTTGTTGTTGGCCAGGAGCCACCTGGCTCAGGAGCAGCTCCTCCACTCTGGTGAGGGGGGGGTGGATGGGTACCCCTCCACCTGTGGCAAGCTGTTGTCTATGGATATCTGACACACGCTACCGGACATGTCTAATTAAATCACTGCAGTGATGGTGTGGCTGCACATATGTCCGGTTATGCATGCCTATGTCATTTACCCTATGGACAAGATCTTGTCACAGTGCAGTCCGCTCATGCTGGTCCTGGCTGGTACGGGAGAAGAGCAGGGCATAGTGCTGCACCAGGCTTGTCATTATCTGTTCCTCCTCTGCTGGGCTGTAGGTGGGGTTACAATGTTGGGCCATTACCCTGGAAGACAATGAAACAATATGTGTAAGCAAGTCATGTGGCACACTTAACATTCTAAAGTACAGATATCAATTAACTGTCATATATAGCAACCTATTGGCTGTCAGAGGATACACACTTTCAATACCACATATCAGTGCTCGGCCCACAACTGCCTGACAGTGCCTGGCACACTCTATATATCAAACCATGTTTTGCACAGCAACAAAGATAAATCAGTATGTAAGACTATACAACAGTACATGGCACACTGTATGCGACACAATGCACCACCTACCCACAGGAGGTATATATCAAGCTAATGCATCAAGAAATATGTAATCCATTGCAATGATTGTAAAGTCCAGTTACAGTATTACCAGTATACCACACTAGTAGTTGATGGCAAACCCCTGCCTAACATATGTGCACATTCATTAATATAGGTGGCATACTGCTGTACTAGACTATACATGTTGCTAGATACGCACTTATATCCTGTAACACACATATGACCAAGGCCATGGTACAGGCATACCCACACACACATCAGACATACATACCAGACACAAAGGTATGGCAACCCAGATGACCTTTACCTGTGTACCATACAGTACTGTGTGTCAGTAGTTACAAAGCCTTATGCCTGAGGTATGTAATCTGTGAGGACTACAGGGAACACACAAAACAAGAAATGTGGACATACACCATACTGTGGTGTTTAGGCATACAGCTTCAGGTAGTACTACAGTTCATACAGGAGTTGGATTCACCAGCAGTAACACTCAATAAGCATACATGTACTGCTTTAGCCTACAATGGGACATCCCAGTCGACACCAAGGGACTACGTCAGACCGTATGGCATACTGCTTTTTCTGCCTAGCAATTGCATACACATCTTTTGCTGGGATCACAGCTAGGACACATAATACCATGACAGAAACAGTTTCCACTAAGCTATCACACATATACAGAACTCTGACACATTCACCAACACATTCACCATCACACTCAGTCAACCTCACATAGCAATTATTGCAACAAGTACATGTGGGTGTGTATTGCTTCATAGGTAGGTAATAGGCTATTGGCCCTAGGGCCTATAGAAGACTAGCCATACGTTACCCTGGCCTTTGACACACAGGTAAGTACGTTTCACCTGGCCCTGTCAAGCAGAGCCACAGAGGTGATTCCCGGGGTGTATTTCCTATCTCTCATACAATCATCAGGATTATTTATGATGACTGCTAATTAGGAGCTTTGTTTGCTATTGATAGATGGTTTGTTCCAGAGTATGGGATGTCTCTGAGATAGGAATCTATCCCTCCAGCATGTGCTGTTTATTGAGGTCACAAGGTTTAGGTCCCTAGAGCATCTAGCTCGTAGGGATTGTCATCTGTTTACGTGGAGCATGTCCAACAGCTCTGGGTTTGACATAGCTTAGTATGTTAGGCAGAGGTCACCTCTGTGTAAGCGGTATGCAACACAGCCTAGCTGTGGGTTTGTGAGACGGTTTGCATAGGGCATCTGTTTGAGGCCGGTATTACTCTTTGTGAGGTATGTCTGTGTCATTTCCAGTTGCTGTAGATGTCTTGTGAGGTACATACTGCATGGGGCATTGTACTCTATAATGGGCTTTATGTGTGATGAGTAGAGGGGAACACTGACCTATATTTCTCTGGATGACACACCTTTTGTGATGACGTGTAGACAGATGACATGACTAGTGTGGCACTGTGATTATCAAAGGGGTGACTACTATCCACATGTGTCCCATGGCCTCTTATCACACCTTCGGTGTTAAGTAGACTACCACCTATGTGGTAGTTCATGGGTACAGAGTTTTTTGCAAGAAGGTATGCCAATGCAGTGTCAACATTAAGCTTGAGTCCATGGCTTTGTCACCAGGCATCTGTTGCAGTAAATATGACCCTGTCTCTCTCTCTCTCTCTCTATATATATATATATATATATATATATATATATATATATATATATACACACACACACACACACACACACACATACATATAAACATTCATTGATGCACATGTAGATATACATATAGGCACATATACAGTCCACCTTTCATGGTGGGGATATCAATTATGCAAAGGTTGTGAGGTATACAGTTATGTCATAATATTGCACAGTGTTGTGCGGAATGCATTGAAGGTGTTCTCAGCCCATGCAGCTTTAGCAGGCCTCACTGGCTGCAACACTGCAAACCTGACGAATCATACCCACAGCGTTTAACCACCACATGTCATATACCAGCACTGTATGCTGTCTTGTTTGCCACACACTACAACCTACATAGAAATATGCACATAACAACATTCAACAACATATATATGTCCACCCTTCACAAACAGTTGCAGTATGTCCCTTGCTCTATGCACATGTACAGATTTTAATATATCTGACACAGACAGATCTCTCCGTATGTGTGTGCCATACACACACAAGGTCCACACTGTTGTAAGTTCGTGTACCTCACGGCTGACCTGTTGGGCCTTGCTGCAACATGAACAGGTGTCACATGTGAGCACACAGTAATATTAGAGGGTGTATATATAGCTGCAAATGCTAGATTAGCATACTAGCCTGGTACAGCTGTTGCCAATGCTAAGCTACACATTAATATGACTATCATGCATTTGTTACTCTGTCACATCCATGTTTATATAACCGTATGCACTACTCCCCCAAACAGACATTGTACACACTATTGTACAGAACACAGATAACATGGATCAGATGTTTGACATTTAATGCTGAACTACATATGTCACAGTCATATCCCACTGCACACAGCTACACACTGATTTCTCCATGCCAGTAGTTATGCAGGGCATCTGTGCATAGATATGTACTGCTACCACATATGGATGATTCAAACTATGTAGAGTACTCTTCATAAACATCTATTGCATGCCAGTAAATACATAGCTGCTACATACCTTTCCTTTGTATGTGTTTGTATTTGTCAGCTCCGTGTGTTTTGTAATAACTTTTCTTTTTATAGCTTATTATTTTTTTCAAGATATATATTTTTTTCAATATAATTATTTTTTTCTTTTCAATATATTATTTATTTTTCAATATAATTTTTTTTCAATATTTTTTCAATATATATATTTTTTCAATATATTATTTATTTTTCAATATAATTTTTTTCAATATATTTTTTCAATATATATATTTTTTCAATATATTATTTATTTTTCAATATATTATTTTAGTTTTTCTTTTTTTTTCAATATATTACTTTTTCTTTCAATATGTTTTTTGTTGATCTTTTTTCTTTTTTTCTGCTGCTGTTGTCTGCATCCATCTCTCTCTCTCACTCTCTCTCTCTCCCCCTCCATACATGCAATGAAATGATTGCATGTGTGGACAGCAAGTACAGCCTGCTTTTATAGGTATCTGCACATGTGCATGTGATGGCCTCTGCACCAATTGGTGGCCACCATTTGGCAATTGCATGCAGCCTGCTGTGTGGTACTTGCAGTACTCACTGTCATAGCAACCCAGTGCTATAAATTGCTAAGTCAGGTAGGTGTAGCCCTTTCAGCTTTCCAAAGTGGGGACCATGCTTGTTTGCTGTGGACACCATTGTGTAAGTCAGAAGGTTGGTATACTTCTCATAACTGATGCTAGGGGTGTAGCCAGTGATTTGAATGTTGTACTCAGACCTGAATGTTGCCACTTCCAGTACACAGTTGACAGTGTAGAATTGTACTCACCTCTACAAATGCTAACACAAGATACATGGGAGTATGTAGTTTCTTTTCTACTTATACAATTAGCTGCCATACATACATAGTTATTGAGATGTTTTCATTTGGCACATGAACTGTTTGGGAACTGCTGTACCGTGGATATTAATGTACTCACTTCTGCACAGTTTGTTCTTTTTATTTTGTTGACTTTATCACAGGATGCTCATGAAAACTGGACAATTCCAGTACTGAGTATGCATACCTACATCCTTGCTGTACCTTGAACACACAGGTATTTTGTACATTTGGGTGGGGATTGTCCTGCTATGATACTGTGTGGGGGTTGTAAACTGCTGCTGTAACATTATTTACTGCTAGAATATCTGGTTCTGTTATCACAGTCATGTAATGCAATTCCACAACAACTGCTGGTAAAGTTCCACAGAACAGGTTTTGTGTTATGGCATTCCTATCTTTCCTTTACATTCACTCATTCTGATGCATGATATATATATATTTCAGCAACAACCTGCTGTATATCTACTGTGGCTTAGTGGTACCTCATGCAGTCTAGTGTGTCCAAAGTCCGGGGTTCGAGACTGACAGTGGTGTTTTATTTTGCTGCTGAGCAGAACAAGGCCCCTCATATGCAGGGTGACTAAGGCACTTTTAAGCAGTTGTAAGCAGGTTTGCATGGGTTTGCGCGAAGCTTAGCAATACTTAGCTAAGCGCACACAAGCGCACACTCGCGCAAACCCGCTAACTACTGCTTAAAAGTGCTTACTCCCGCTAACCCCCGCGCTCATTTCTTTGAAAGAAAAGAAAATGGGGAGATAGGAAAGTGGTGAAAAAGGGGCACAAAGAGGGAAAGACAGTAGGGAAAACAGCTCTGGATGTGCAGGATGGGTGTAGGGAAGGTCCATAGCTGCCCATTTCTTTAACAGCAACAGCTGTGCATATACTAGTAATTTGGAGAGAAATTTGAAACCTTCTACCCCTGAGAGAGGGGTGAGGCAACGAAGTATGTTGTACTGCCAATTAAATTTCAGTTTATTTGTCCAGCGGACATGTTTGTAAAATGGGCAGCTATGTATGGGGCGTAATTCTTTTGTGGGAGCAGATTGCCCATTTTTTTTTTTCGGGTGAGAGTGGCATGTGGGGTAGGGGAAATAGGTATATTTTGGGAGGTAGGTTGGGGAGGTCAACAGACAAGACAAACAAGACGCATACAGGGGCGGAATATGACACATGGGATGGGTGAACACCATTGACGGGGAAGGATGTTTAGAAATTGCAAGCCCATGAGCCCGCAGATGGCAACAGTGGAACTGAGATCCCCACCCTTGGGCAGTCACCACTGCACCTTCACAGCCCAGAGGGTGGCTGTGCTGGGGGCTGCATAGGAGGGGCAGGCTCACCCGTGAGTCACGCCACTCTTGCCTTGAGCTGGCATAGAGGATCAGTGACTGAACGCTCGATCTTCCTACGCACCACAGCCCGGACCGTTCGGAGGGTGATAGGTGACCCTCCTCCGGCCATGCTTGCACTGGGGGGATGAGCCCCATCCCCTGCAGCACTTCCACCCGAAGGTGGCACAGGACCAATGGAGGAGGAGGTCCCAGGCTGGGCACCGGACCTGCTGGTGCCAGGTGCCATCGCCAGCTGAGGTGGGACAGGTGGGTCCACTGGGACCGGCCTTCCCATACGTTCTATGTTTAGGAGGATTTAATGACAATATGGGTTAGTAATAGCCAACAGCATTCCAATTTAGTTGTAACAGCATACAGTAGTATTCCCATTAACCCAACACACCAGAGTTCCAACAGTTGAACAGCAAGCATAACACATGCATATATAGAACAACAGTGGATATTCCAACAGCATGTAGGATTGATTGGTGGCAACAGGCCACCAAGATTGTGGTATGTAAACAGGGCACATGCATCATAGTAAATGCAGATATTTATAAACCAATAGGACATGTGTCCCAACAAATGTTATGAGATTAGACATACCCACTGAGGTGTGGAATTGCATTGTTTATGCACATACAGTAGGGTGTAAAAAGATACCTCCATTAACAACTTATATATACTTATAAGTTTACACTACATTCCTACTGACTGTAGTTATATATCCCCTACATGTATTATTACACTAGGCAATGTCTGTTAAATTGTGAAATGGGTTTTGCTAGTTCTTGATATACCTGACCTGTATCTGACATACAAACTGTCCTGGATGCAGATGTTACTGCTTCATATTTATATATTTCATTTATATTTATATATCTACATATCTGGATGTGTTCAAGTGACATTATCAGGTATATGTTGACAGCCCCCTACATTTCTAGCAGCACACTGACATTTCTGGGGAACACAATAACAAGCTACTCATGTGCCAGATTAACCTGTACATGCCGGCCATGAATCAACAGTCGAGGACTGTATATATGCTTAACAGCTACTGGCACTCCCTTCATCCATATGGGCCTACCCATGTGTGGGTTGACTGCGCTTAATACAACAGTACTATTTCTATAATGCAAGGGTACAACAACATATTGAAGAAAGTGACACGGACACACTCCAGGAATTATACCTTTATTAATTACATTACACACTTTTCTGGTTGCTCTCTCATTTATTTGATATATCAGTGCATGCAGAGGTCTTTTATTCAAGACATATTATACCTTTATTAATGGGTTACACCACCTTTTCATGCTGTCTCACTTATTTTATATAACAGTACATGCAGAGAAGTTATTCAACACTTATTATACCTTTATTAATGGGTTACACCACTCTTTTTCAGGCTGTGTCACTTCTTTTATATGAAAACACATGGAGAATAATTACTAACCTGCCTGGTGGTGCAGCCTTAGCAGCCTATCTACATAGGCTTGCTGATTCACAGCATGGACTCCTGCAGCTGTGAAGTAAATGAAGGGATATTGAGACATACCTATCCATAATATAGACTACAATAGCACTTCTTACATACTTCATTCCATGGCTACATACTCAGTAGTGGGGCATTTTCCATTTCACAGGCCTCCTGTATCAACTGGTTCAGTCAGTCCTCCTTGTGTCTCTTCAGGTCTGAGTAGTGGTGTCTGACCTACTCACCAGTCCGAGGGACACCTGTGGCACTGGTGAGATCATGTGCTAGACGGTTCCAGGCTTCCGCTTTGTACTCAGTGCCCTGAAACTGGCCCTGCAGGAGTCTTGCATCATGATGATGGACGAGGAGCCAAACCATTACTTTTGACTCCTCAATGCCCCACCGTTGCGCTCGAAAATGAGAGCCCTCTCCGACACCAGCCATACTGTCTGCAGATGGGAGCTACAACCAGTTATGGCAATTATTCCCGCCTATGGAGCTTAAATATGCCTCATTTTCCGCACTTATTTGTGATTGGCCGGTTTTGAAAAATCTCAGCTAAAACCAAACCTGCTTAGCAATGGGTAAACTTCCATTGATATATATGAGTGTGTTGGAAACACATCCATATGTAAAGCTGTCATGGCTTAGTGGTTTAGTACTGTGATTATGGTGCACAGTATCCCGGGTTTGAGGCCTGTCATTGCTTTTTATTTTACTACTGGCCAGACTGGCTAGGAGGTGTGGCTGTGTTTAGCTGACTTTGCTCAACTTTGCCCAGCATTGCTCGACGTTGCTCTACATTGCCCGACTTTGCCCGATGTTGCCCGATGTTGCGCTAGTTAGCGTGGTGCACAGCTCCACGTGAACATGTTTTGTTTGCGCTTGTTGGTGCGATGTGCAGCTCTGCGCAAAGGCATTGCGCTAGTCAAAGCAGTGCTAAGCTATGAGCAATTATACTTCACTGTGCTTAATACTAGTAAACTTTGCTTAGCAGTGCTTCATATTGCTTAAGATACGTTACTTATGCATTTATCAGTATGCATGACCATTCCACCTTCTTATATATATATAAAATATCATTCACTACTACATAGGCCATTTCAATGCACTTTACTAAAATTTAAAAGGTAAATGTCAGGAGTTATTTTTATGCACAGATTTCCTACAGAAAATGGGAAGGGGAGCAGTGGGAATCGAACCGGGAATGCCTCCTCTTTGTGCAAAGGCTCTACCACTACGCTATTGCTATTTGGCTTCATTTGCATATAAGTTGTTTATTATCCTCTTCGATGTCTACACTGCTAACTGTAGCTAAGCAATGGGCAAACCCGCGCATACACGTGCAAATACGGGCAGCTATATAGGGAATAAAAAAAAAATGGAAAGCTTTACACTTTAAACTTGTACAGGGATTTAGAATGTGGGGGAGTGTAGTGTTGGGTATGTAGACATTTGAGCAGACTCACTCATTTCACTTGACATTTGCAGTTTAGGCACTTGCAGGGGCGTGGATATTTGGACTGCTCGCCAATCTGACACGCCCCCTGCAGTCGTGCATGCTCCGTGTTAGCCTTAGAGTTGAGTCAGAGTGCCCTCATGAATATGCATGACGTGCTGACATCATACTCTTAGACTGCAGTTTCTGAGTAAGACTTAGTTAGTCTTACACAGAGGATTAGTGAATCCCAGCCCTAGTTTCTCCACTTCAGGAATGGGTGAGGAATCTTAAGAGATATCTGAACTGTGACACTTTGCCTTCCCTTTTTCTATAGGAACAGTAAGGTGTGTTTATGCCTGAAATAGCTACAAGAATCAAAATGCAAACATTTATATTTTTGTCTTTATTTTTGTTAGAACATTAAGGAAAAAATTTAACTTGCTTCTTACATATTATTTCCTATACATTGGGGTAGAGTTCAAGTACTCTGCCTTAGCATGGTCCAGAAGCTCTTAGAAGACCACATCTGAAACATTAGGCATTAAAACAAACAAACAAAAAATAAACATTGCTCCTTTCTGTCAGCCATTTGAAACTAGTACAAATTTCTCAGATGTAATTACTGTAAGGTCCTCATTTTTTATCTTTGGTGTTATTTTAAGCCTTTGTATTTTTTTAAATAGCTAATATTACTCACCACTCTCCTTCTTTACCCTCCCTAAGCCACTTCCGTTTTTATAGAACCAGACTTTCATAATACAAACTTTCTGTTTAGTAGAAGGAAGGAGAGTTTTACAGATAGGAACCTGACTTCTCATACTGGCTGGAAATTTGAATAAGTACAAGTAAACAAAAATCATACTGAAGCAGTGACAGCAAAGCAATATATATATATCATTTCTTTCTCTGATTTCCTGCTTATATTAGTTTATTAATTCAGGGACATAACAATGAATGGAAAATGGCAGAGAAACTAATCCTGTGTAGAGTGGCAGTCCATCACAGATATGAGCAAAAAGGTGATTGAAATTCTGAATGAATGAAATATAATTAAAAAACTAAAAGTTAAATAAAATTCCAGCAAGTAAACAAAAATCTGTAAAAGATCTGACAATAGGAACATGATGAGAAATATGTTGTAGTTGTGGAGCAATATTTTTTTTCTCCTGAAGACAGATATTGAGATGCTAACCCATCTGCAGGAACCTGTCTGAACGGAGAGAGAGAGAAAGAGAGAGAGAGAGAGAGAGAGAGAGAGACAGAGAGAGAGAGAGTATGTTTATCTGCTAAGAGAGGAGTTGGACAGGATTCTGGAGGTTAACCATTCAACTCAGGAATCAGAAAAGGCATCCTTAGCAGTGTGACAAGAATGAGGAGAAATTGGACCACAGTTGTTTCCAGTTAGATAAGATTGGTGGATTAGAGATACATCCCTCCAACTTTATATCTTCACAGATTTTATCCTGTATTGAAACAGATTAGTTGCCTTACTGAGGCACCACAATTGGAGTCTATGGAAAATGCTGGAAAACCTTTATAGAAAACTTTGAGATGGTGACATCAGACTTCAGTACATCTAGATAAAGGTGGGATAAGGTGCAAAAGCAGAACATGGATAAGTTATACTAATGGACAAAAGAGGGTGAAGTCACTGCAGTCATTAAGAAATTAAATAAAAGGTTTCTGGATCAGATAGCTTTCCAAGAATTTAAGCAAAATGATAAACTGGAAGTTACAAATAAACATATTAACTAGTATAATTTGTGTTAGAAGGTTAAAAAATAATTTTGGATAGAAATATATGAGTGCATATAATTTATGTGCTATGGAAGGAAGAATTTTAGTATTATAAAAATGATTGTCTTACCTAAAGAAAAGGAAACAGTGAAGAACCAAGCAAGTTACAGTTTTGTATTGCTATTAAATGCATTGACAAATGCTGCTGAGTTACCATGCCCAGGGCCAACCAAACACTTCAGTTTTCCATAGCCACTCATATCTCTCAACCTCTTAGAGCAAGAAATCTGGACAAAGCCATACAAAATGGGGGGACTGAGGCCTAAGAACTGGAACAATTTTTAAATATTGCTCTTGCAAATTTAGAAAGTTAATAGAGTAACAGGTTTTGTATTAACATACATTTTCTGATGGTTATGAGGTCTGAAACTAAAATGTCTGTCATTATTTTCTGACTTCAGTCCTCAAAGATTTTCCAGAAAACTACCATTTTATGAGAAATAAACTAAAAATATGAAGCAAAAATCTGGACATTCTGCAAAAAAGTGTACAGTTGAAAGGCATGTAGCCACTATATTTCACTTACTATCCATCTCATTTTAATTACTCTACAATTGCACATTTACAATATTATGGTAACTGATGAATGTTGAAATTCTGGGGATGATAACTGTGTTACTCAAAACATAGGTTCAGAGGTGGTTACTAGGGTGTTGACCCAAAGGTCTTTATAAGCCTAGCCATGTGTACCCAATATAATACTAGAGAAATCCAATATAAAGGATCTTGCCTAAACTGAAGATATTCATTAGCAACAGCTGTCCATATCTAGGAGAGTCATAGGTGAAATCCCTGGCAGGAATTTATGGTTTCCCATCCAGTCATTTAGGCTACGCTTAAACAGGGTCATAGAGGGGCTCTGTTTGATGTGAAATGGTAACCTATTCCAGAGGAGTGGCAACCTCTGAAATACATATCTGTCTCTTCAGCAGGTCCGATTTATGTCACAGGCCAGGTTAAGGTCCCTGGAGTGGGTGACCCTTGTCTCATTTGACTTGTGGATGTGCAGTATTTCCATTAGGTTTGGAACTGAGATTGATCTGTGGGCCAGGCACAAGTCTCCTCTAAGTAGTCTGTATGCCACTGAGTACAGTGAAAGTGACTGCAGTTTGTCAGTGTATGACATGTGCTGGAGACCCTGAATTTTCTTGGTTGGAAATCTGTGAGGTCTCTCAAGTTGCTGCCGGTGCTTGATATGGTATATACCAAAGGGAGCACTGTACTCTATTATTGGCCCGATGAGGGTGGAGTACATGGGTGTTATGACCTCTTTCGCTCTTGAGGCAATGCCTTTGCTAATGAGGTATGCGACATAGACAGTAGACACATGATGGTCAAAGTTTAGGTTACAGTCAACCTGTGTTCCCAAGTCTTTCACTACTGAGTTGTGACTTAGGGTATTATTATTTATATAATAGTCTGCAAGGATATTGTTTTTACAGAAGGGGATGATAATGCATTTTTGTGCACCAATTTTGAGTCCATGGCTTTGGCACCACTCACTGGTTTGTGTAAGCTAATCTTGAAGTACATTGAATCATTTGGGGATTCAGTGATTGTACTTAATTTGCAGTCATCAGCAAACTTAGTTAGCCACAGCCCCTCTGTTTTGGCCTGAACTTTTGAGAAGTATATTCCAGATAATATGCAGCCCAGCCCTGACCCCTGTGGAACCCTACTGGTGATAGGTCTGCTGGTTGAAGTAGTCCTCAACTTTGCTTAAGTGTGCTGTGGTGAGCCAGTTAGCAATCCACCTGATGACATAAGGGCTGATATCCAATTGGGCGAGTTTATGAATGATGCCCAAATGTGGGATTGCATCAAAGGTCTTGGCTAAATTAAGGTAGGCTGTATCCACAGATTAGCATTTGTCTATGGCTCTGACAATGTTTTTTGAAGAAGTCCACCAGGTTTAACAGGTATAACCTGCCTTTGACAAAATCAAACTGTGCTGGATCATGGGTTTGGAGATCACCTATATCCTTATTTATAAGGGCATTGATGATTCGTTCCATGGCCTTACAGATAAGGCTGGTTGAACTTATGGGTCTGTAATTCCCAGGATCTGCTGCTGTACCTCCTTTATAAAGGGGAATGATGGTTGCTGTTTTCCATTCAGCAGGGATAAAACCAGTACTCAGGCTGTGGTTGAAGAGAATACCTAATGGAGTTGATAATTCATGTTTTAGACCATTTAAAACACAACCTGAGATGCCATTTGGTCTCATAGAGGCTGTGCTTTTGGCCTTAGAGAGAACATTAATGACTTGCTCTTTGGAGATGCAAGGTGGGGAGATGTAGAGAGAATGCTTTGTGGAATGTTTGGAGAGGACAGCGGGGTGAAATTGTCACCAAACTTTTCAGCTAATAGGTTAGCTATTTTCACAGGATTCATGTGTGTGTGATGCCACCCCAGCTAGTTCAGTATATGTCTGGGTCCTACCGTTTAGTTTATGGATATAAATGAATAACGCCTTATAGTTATCCTTAGCTACGGTTGCTAAATTTTTTTGGAGTTGCCCTTAGAGGATTTTACAAGTTGTGTTATTTGTTTATTCAAGCAAAGGAGGGTGTTCTTCCAGTGCTGAGACAGCTCTTTTTTATTCTTAGACAGCAACTTCTTCCTTTTGTTGTATAACTTATTAATGCTAGATGTCCACCAAGGAGGCTTGTTTTTTTTTTTTTGAGGATCTTGTTTTGATCGCATCAAGTACAGCTGTGTCAATACATTTGTATAAGGGTTTGTATAAGGCATTTGTGTATACCTTAGTATAGTTGTCAATGCCATCTGTTTGGAAGCTATTTATGCCCTCCTTTAGGAGGCTATAATTAGCTTTGATGAAATGTTTTAGCCTGATTTCACCTAAGAGGAGTTCAGGTGTTACAGCTACTTCAAATATGACTGATTTATGATCAGATTTAACCGGTGAGGGTCCTATACTTGTGGTAGTACAACAGTCACCAATGTTGGTGAGGACCAGGTTGAGAATATTTGAGCCTCTTCCAGGGTTGCATACTATTTGTTCCAGGGCATTAGTGTTAACAAAGTCCAGAAACCTTTGTGCAAGCATGTTGGTACTTGTATAAGTTTTACAGTCAATGAAGGGATTGTTAAAATCACCCATGAATAGAGTGTTTGGTTGGTTGTGGGGCCTATAGCTAATGATGATTTGAAAAGGGGTCTTAACCACAGTTAGTTGAACGTAGAGTAGCTACATGAAGTTTTCCTGTCTAACCAGTCTGTGAAGTACAGGTTTGGATATAAAGGAATACATATTGTTTGAAGTTGTGATACCTTAGTTTGTTACCCCACCCTAAAATTCAATGATCTTAGAGTCAATAAGTAACAAGAATCTATGGGATAAAGCACTCCATATCAGAGGCATAGTGTGGTAAAGTTCTTGATGCAACAACAAAATAAATAAATAATAAAATAAAATAAAAAAAAAATAAAAATAAAAATTGCTCATTCAATTTGCTGCCTTTTTGTTTGACTTGCAGTTTATATTTTGGACAGTCGAGTCCTGTGATTTTAGGTCTCGAACTTGAACTAAGGAGTCAGGAGTGCAATCACTCTGTTATGTAATGTATCTCCCCTTCAGCAAGAAATTACTCACACTAGGCAACTAATGCAACTCCTGTATCTTGTATAGAGCTTCTGTTAGCTTTTCTATTGCAGGTGCCCAGAAAAAACAGAAAAACCGTAAAATGAAGCACAACAGCATTAAACAGACCATCTCAGTATAGGTCTGAGTGTTTTCAAGAGAGGCCAACAGGAATTGAACAAATACATTCCTGTCTGGGCATATTTATCAGGTAAAGTACTATTGGACAGCTTGAATTAGCTACCATTTTTGTTCTTTCATTCATTTATTCATTCATTCTTTGATACTTGCTTTGCCTAATTCAGGGTCATGAAAAGCTGGAGCCTATCATGGCAAGCAATGTATATAAGGTAGAGGAGTAGTACAGGTGACTCATACTCTCTCTCAAACACTGCAAGTAAAACAATGGGCAGTTTATAGGATCCTCTCTACCCTAACAGCATGTCACTGAGCTGTGGGAGAAGTATGGAACACCTGGCAAAAAACACACAGACACACGGAGGACATGCTGACTCCACTCAGAAGGAACCCCAGCCAGCAAATGAACTGGGGAACCAGGAGTTGTGAGGCAACAATGTTAATAACTGCATAATTGTGTTGACATTGGTTGTTCATGTTATTGTGAAAGAAAAATCTACATGAATGGCTAAGGCTGTTAATAATTAAATCGAGTCAGTTATTTAAGGGGATATAGGTTTTGAACTTGCCCAGAATTTGAAAGACTGTAACAGACTTAACAGATTCAATTGGAGCAATACCATTTCTCATTTATTCAGAGCTTCCCTGCGTCTGGCTTGGACACCTGTGACTACAAGACTTGGATTGCTTCTAAAACCATCTGGACCTACAAAGCTGATATATGTACTTTTTTTTGCACTTGCTCTAACTGTTTCAGTACTTTTTAATACTTCTGTGCTGCATTTATTGATATGGTTGAATTTATCACTGTTTTTCTGACTGCACTTGTTAATGAAATTCCATCTGTTTGATACTGTACTGCTCTTAGGTTATTTTAACAATATTCTAACATTTTCTAACCTCCTCTGGTACTGCAAAAGCTATTCTGAGTTTACCAAAGTTCTTCTGAGTCTGCCAAAATATTTTTAGGTTTTGCCAAGTTTTTCTGTGTTATTGTTCTCTTACTTGTGCACTTTTTTCTGTACTTTGTTGAACATTTCTCAGGGTAGTGAACTTATTTCCAAGGATTCCAGATACTGCAGGAATTCTGACTTTTGTTGTAAAGCATTTTTTACTGCACTTGATCTCAGAACCGGCTTTGTTTTATGTTAAGAGGGTTCTTTTGCACTCTGGTGGGAGCAGAGCATAATTCAACCCATCCAAGTTGGAAACTGCTGGTGGAAAGTTTATTGTGTTTTTTATCTGATTGGCCTGAGAGATTAACTGTGTAAAAATCTTTCATCCTACTTGTATAAACGAATTACCTTTTTTGTGAGATTGTGCTCATTTATTCAAAGCTTCCCTGTGCCTGACTTGGACACCTGTGAGTAAAAGACTTGGATTGCTTCTAAAACCATCTGGACCTACAAAGGTGATATAAATATTTTTTCACACTTTCTCTAACTGTCTCAATACTGTTTAACAGTTCTGTGCTGCATTTATTGATTTGGTTGAATCTATCACTGTTTTCAGTCTGTACTTGTTAAAGAAACCCCATCTGTTTGTTACTGTACTGCTCCTTGTTTGTTTTAACAGTATTCTAATACTTCCTAAAATCCTCTGGTACTACAAAAGCTGTTTCTGAGTTTGCCAAAATTCTCCTGAGTCTGCCAAAATATTTTTAAGTTTTGCAAAGTTTTTACGTTGTGAACTTTTTTCTGTATTTTGTTGAACATTTCTCAGGGTTAGTGAATTTATTTCCAATGATTCTTGATATTGGAGGAATTCTGACTTTTGTTGTAAAGCATTTGTTACTGCAGTTGAGCTCAAAACCAGTTTGTTTTATGCTAAGAGGGTTCTTTTGCACTCTGGTGGGAGCACAGCTTAATTCAACCCATCCAAGTTGGAAACTGTTGGTGCGTTTTCATCTGACAGGACTGAGGGATTAACTGTGGAAAAGTTTTTCATCCTGCTGGTATAAAATCCTCACACAAATGTGGTTCCCCGTGCCTTGCATATAAGCAAATCTCTGCAGTTTAAAACTCTCTATAGGAAACATTCTCCATAGTTTCCCACTATTCACAGCTGCTAGAAGAGCTTCCAGTTTGTGTAGAGGGCAGTACCATTGCAGGTCATCTAACTGGAGCTGCTCAACATTTGGTGACTATTATCAGAGCTCTGGAAAGAGTCTGCCAAGATCCAAAGCATCCACTGCTAAAATCGAAAAAAAAAGTACTTCATGGGTTTTTTTTGCACTTTGCTGACTCTATTTTATCATTTTTCTGCCTCACTTTGCTGATTTTTACTGTATCAGTCTGCACTTTAAAAAAGTTGTTGTGTTGCTAGTACATAGCATAGACTAGATTCAGATCTGCTGAATCTACACTGTATTGTTACACTTGAGCACTATTCCAGCCATCTTACATTAGGAGGGCCCTGCCTGCATCCTTGTGACAGAAATGTGTAGTCTGAGCCTCATATGAGTTGGAGATTACTGGAGGAAAGCTCACTGTGTGCTTTCCTATTAGTAGTTTAGCTCAAAAGTGTTTAATTTCACCTGTATTTAAGGCTCACATTTGCGCATAGCTGTGCCCTGTATAGATGCAAACACCTTGAAAGACAATTTTCTCCTAGATATCTGTTAGTGAACCCTCCTAAGTTTCCTTGCTGCATTGTGGGAAACTCAATAATGCACTGAGAAGCATTGCCATACTTTTCACCCCTAGCCTTCAATAGAATAAGCCCCTTTCTTAATCCTAGAGCAAAATCTGGTTAAACTACCCCACTCCCCAATAGTAGTTATGGCAAAAATCTGCCAGAAAGGATGGTCAGTTTCCAACCATTTATGGCTAGTCTAATTGACATAGAGATTCTGAGGCAATGTCGTAATTGCCTCATGTATAGCGACCGCTGCTTACTCCTAAAACCAACAAATACAATATGTGAGAGAAAATTACACTATGAATTTAGAAATGTTTCTCTCAAGTAACAACAAAATTGGTCATCAAACAGGTTGTCAGCACACAAATATCACTTCTCACACAAAACAAGGACACAACAAACAAACCCACATTATTTGAGGTACTCAATAGAAGCCTACCAAAAGATCAGAGACCTCTAAAGGGCAAACCACTTGCACAAACTGCAAAGCAAATAGAATCCATTACACATAACAGCACACACAGCTGTGTCTCAGCAAATAAGCCCATATGACAGAACACCTCAAAACCAAATGTCCTGGTCATAGGCAACTCCATAGTCAGATATACTGATGTCCTCCTCACTTGTCTGGAAAAGGTAAAGGTTGTGAAATAGACCACCACGACCACTGAATCACAGATGACTAGTATCCAAAACATTTGTTGTACTCTGATGTCTCAGCAAACTGCCTTCAAGGACTAAAAATACTCATACAAACACCTGCCTACATATGCAAACTCAATTATAGCTAATTACATCAAATTATACAATTATTAACATCAATCAATGGATGAAAAACCTCCAGTTACATTCTAAGTTCAACCCATATGGAAATAAAGTGTTGAATTTTAAAATATACAGGGATTCTTTATGCAATAAAATATTTTTATATCCCCAATTCCATGTGAATACATTCCACCTTTTGTAATATAGTGGCTTGTAACCCCGTCAACTCCCCTCCATGCATTTCATTAAAATGTTCTGCCACTGAGCTTTTTTTTTTGATTTTTACAATGTCCCTAACATGTTCCCTTAGTCTTACTTTAAAGGACCTTTTACTTTCTCCCACATATGATTTATTGCATGGGCATTTGAGGGCATAACTATGCCCTCAGTTTCACAAGTATAACTCCCATTTACATTAAAATTTAAACCATTTATACTCTTAAAACTGTGTTTTTACTCCTTGAAGGTAAAGATCATGGTCAGCTGCTTGTCAGGTGCCAGTATCTGTCAAATCATGTAATCAAATCACTCAACAGCAATTACCGTTATGACTCTTTTGTAGTACATGTTGGGGTGAATTATTTGAGACGTACCTCTTTGGACTATATGAAGAAAGACATGACTGAACTCTCAGATTATGTGTCCCAGGCAGGTATTTCCCTAGTCCTAAGCAGCATTCTACCTTCACCCAGGATGATGCCATAATATAGACAAAAAAAGATTGACTCCAACAATTGGCTTAGCTTCTCGTTTCAGTCCAGGAGGATCTAGTATCTGTCAGGCTGGGAAGTCATGGTTGACAGACCACCCTGTTTTGCCAGAGATGGTCTTCACCTGTCTCCTCTAGGCTTTCAGATACCGGCAAAGGTGCTTGCCTTCCCCATAGTGCCATTTTTAGGCAATATCAAAACAAAATTTCCAACATAAAAATATCCACTAGAGACAAACTCAAGGTTATACTGTTTAATGCTAGGGGCCTAAACAAGAAACTGCACTCCCTGGAAGCACTCCTCACCTTGGAAGATGCTGAATGCACACCCTGGAAGCACTCCTCACCTTGGAAGATGCTGAATGCACTCCCTGGAAGCACTCCTCACCTTGGAAGATGCTGAATGCACACCCTGGAAGCACTCCTCACCTTGGAAGATGCTGAATGCACACCCTGGAAGCACTCCTCACCTTGGAAGATGCTGACATCTGTGCAGTCACTGAGACATGGCTCAAGGCCGAAGACAGCACCCCTGCTATGCATTGCTACAATACCTTCCACACGTTTAGACCTCAAAACGAGTATGAAAGAACAAAAGGTATAAGTGTATCCATTTTCATTAAAGCCAAATACACCTTGAGACTGGTTAAACAGTAGGACTCTGTTGATCTACCCCAGGCCCAACTAACTACAGGTAAAACACCCTACCACATCATTGTAGCTAAAGATCCCCCACTATGAACAAAGAGAAGTACACTGCCTACGTGGACTTACTAGACTCACTCACTATAGAGTCAAACACTTTGATCATTGGAGATTTCAACTAGCCTTCCATTGACTGGGTAATGTACATGAGCACAAACATGCTTGCCCTGAGGTTCCTGTAACTTGTCAATACAAATGCCCTGGAACAGCTAGTCTGCACCCCTACAAGGGGCTCATATGTCCTACTCTTAGTACTCACCAACACGGGGGAGGTTCATTGCACTACCCCCATGTGTTGCCTTCCTTGGTAAGGTCAGACTGTAAATCTGTCTCATTCAAAGTAACAATCAGACCTGACACCCCCACAGGAGCAAAAAAATGAAAGATTTCTCCAAAGCAAACTACAGCCTACTAGGAGATAGTATAAAAAGTTTCAAACACCCTGAAAACACAGCCAACAATGACTCCTATGCAGAGGAGTACACAGATGCCCTGTATAACCACCTTAAAGAATGTATAGGCTTGGCTGTATCTGACCAGATCAAAACCAGGTCCTTCTGAAAAAACTGGGCATGCTGGTGGACCTCAAATATAAACAGGTTATATAACAAAAGGAAGAAACTGATGCTTAAGAACAAGAGTGCACTGACTCAGTGTCAGAAAAATATCCCCCACAGCTTAAACAAGCAAATCAGAGTTGTTGTAATGTCTTATAAAGCTAGTTACAAAGCTAAATTAGCATCCATAGCTAAGGATAATTATAAGGCATTCTTTAGCTATGTTCGAAATCTAAAAGGGAATGCCCTACTATGTGCTGAACTTATAGTGGAAGGTACCTCTCATTCTGAACCTGAGGAAATTGCCAACCTGCTAGCTGACAGATTTGGCACAAACTTCACCTCCCTGTCCCCACCAGCCATGCCTCAAAGCATACCTGACACCAGTCCTCTACCTAGTATCTCCAAAGAGCAGGTCATATCCACTCTCTTCAAGGCCAAAAATATGGCTTCTATGGGACCAGATAACATCCCAGGTTGCTTGCTAAACAATCTAAAAGAAGACCTAGTGGAACCACTTGGCATTCTCTTTAACCTGAGCCTGAGCACTGGCTTTGTTCCAGCAGAATGGAAAACAGCAACTGTAAACCTTTTGCACAAAGGAGGTCCATCAACCAACCCTGGGAACTATAGAGCTATAAGCCTAACCAGCCTTATCTGCAAGGCCATGGAAAGAATCATCATGGACCTTATCAACAAGGACATAGGCGACCTTCAAACTCTTGACCAGACCCAGTTTGGCTTTGTTAAGGGTAGATCATGCTTATTGAACCTGGCGGACTTCTTTGATGTCACCAAAGCCCTGGATGAAGGGAAAACTTTACATACTGCCTATCTTGACTTATCCCAGGCTTTTGACACAATCCCCCTCTCAGGTATCACTGAGAAACTCTCCAAGCTGGGAATGAACTCATATGCCACTAGATGGGTAGCCAACTAGCTCACCGACAGAACGCATACTGTCAAAGTTTTGGATCCCGCCTCTACCAATAGACAAGTTACCAGTGGTGTACCACAAGAATCTGTGCTGGGCCTTCTGTTTTGAATCTATTTCTCGGAAGTACAGGCTGAAGTAGATGGCCTGTGGCTTACCAAGTTCACTGATGATTGCAAGCTGGATGCAATCACTGAGTCCCAAAATGATGCTAACATATTACAAAAGTGGCTAACACAGACAAATGATTGGTGCCCAAGCCACAGACTAAAACTAAATGCAAAAAATGCATTATTATCCCCTTTGGTAAAGAGGGAGTCCCTGCAACTTACAATATTGACCGCACCCCCACGCTCAAACCAAGTGGTGTGAGATTTGGGAACATATGTTGATAGCAATCTAAATGTCAATCACCATGTGTTCACAGTGGTACGGAAAGCTTTCTGCATTGTGCTTCTTATAAGTAAGGGCATTGCATCCAAGACTAAGGCCATTATAACTCCTCTGTACCCAGCCCTCATCAGACCACTAATAGAGTACAATGCTTTCTTTTGTGTGTACCTCACTAGACACCTGCAGCAGCTGGAGAGACCACAGGGATTTCTCAACAAGAAAATTCAAGGCCTCCAAAATATGAACTACATAGAAAGACTGAAAGCCCTGTCACTGTAGTCTGTATCATATAAGATGCTGAGAGGTGACTTGCGGCTGGCCTACAGAGCAGTCTCTGACCCTGACCTAATGGAAATGCTGCACATCTGCAAACTGAATAGGAAAAGAGTCACTCACTCCAGGTATCTGAACTTAGCCTGTGATATTATGTCGGAGAGACAGCTATATCTCCCAGAGATTGCTGGTCCTCTGGAATAAGCTCCTAATTCATGTGAAACAGAGCTCCTCAATGACCCTATTCAAATGCAACCTAGGCAATTTGGTGGGAGACCGTAAATTCACCCCTGAGGTGGCACCTATGTTCCTCATGGACAGGGGCAGTTGGTGCTGATCATAGACTCTCTCTGTGGATAATAACCATCCAACCAAGGTCAATTAGGGGGACATAGGTATAACATAGCTATGCTTGTAAAGGCCCTAGGGCCATTAGCCTAGTCACCTCCTATGAACCTATGAACTTGTAATGGGTTAAAACCTGTTCATGGAAGCAATGGATAAAAAATAAAGTTTGGAATAATGGTGCAGTACATTTTCCAACTAGATTCACAGTAAGTATTGCACTTCAAGCTGACTATATGCACATTGTTAAAACCAGAAATTCCTTTAGAAATTTCAATACATTTCTAGAGTATTCCTTTACAGACTTTTGTTGAATAGGAAAAAACAGATGATTGTGATAGAAGTATCACAGGAATTAATTGAGTATGTTTTGAGAAATCTAGTTTCTCCATTATAGCAGTGAGTGATGCATCTTAAGAGCTATCTGAACTATGTCACATTGTGTTCCCTTTTGCTGTAGGAACACTAGCTGGGTTTTCACAGGAACTTTTGTTAGAAGATTTGAAAAAGAAAGAACCTGGGGAAAAAGAATCAAGTTCTTTATACTTGCGTTATTTAGAATGTTTAAAATTAGAAAAGCACAAATTCACAAAGTCCAAGGTAAAAAAATCACAAAATCAGGCACAAGGTACAGTTCCAAGGGTGGCCTACTGGTTAAGGTGTTTGCCTTACAAATGCACGGTGCAGGATTTGAGTCTCACAAGGGGTAATTGGCTAGGCTTGAAATGACTCACAAGGGCAGTCAGCCTAGTACTAACCTATGAACCTATTGTGAATAAAGGAATGAAAGCGCTCATACAGCCTTTCCTGGAACCGTTGTGTGGCCTTATTTTGGAACTGTATCTTGTGCCTGATTTTGTAATGTTTAAAATTAGCATAATCCAGTGTCCTGTAGTACTGTTGCATTGTTATTAATGTGGGGTTACTTTAAGGTGTGTTTAACTGTGAAATGGCTACAAAAAACTAAAGTAAAAACATTAATATTTTTGTCTTTATTGTTGTTATAACATTAAGGGAAACCTTTGTCTCCTACATATAAGTTCAGATACATGTGGGGTGGAGCTCAGGTACTCTGCATTGGCATGGTCCAGGAGCTCTTAGGAGTCCACATCTCAAAACATTAGATATTAAAATAAAAAAAAGTGCTCCTTTCTGCTGGAGTTCTTTCAGTCATTTGAAAGTAGCACAAATTAGTCAACTGTAATTATTGCAAAATCTATATTTTTTGTGTTTGATGTTAAAGTATTTGTACTTTTTTAAAATAGATAACATTACTTACAACTCTTCTCCTCCTCTATCCTCAGTAAGCCACTTCTGTTTTTATAACATCAGCCTTTGATAATACAGCTATTGTTCTGGTAAAAGGAAGTAATGTTTTACATAAAGGAACCTAGGGGAGATATCACTTCTCATATTGGCTGGAAAACTGAATAATTACAAGTAAACAAAAATCTTACTGAAAGTGACAGCAAAGCAATATTTTTTTTAATGTCTTTCTTTCCCTGATTACATGCTTATACTAATTCAGGGTCATAACAATAAATGGACAAACGGCAGAGAAACTAATCATGGGCAGAGTGGCAGTCTATCACAAATCTGAGAAAGAAGGTTACTGAAATTCTGCATAAAAGAAATATAATAAAACAATATAAAAAGTAAATAAATGCCATCAGGTAAACAAAACCAGTTAAAGACCTGATAGTAGGAACATGACGGGAAAGATGTTTTGGTTGTAGAGCAATTTTTTTTATGAAGACAGAGAATGAGATGTTAACTAATGTACAGGAACTTCTCTGGACTGAGAGAGGTTTATCTGCTAAGGGAAGAGTTGGGCAGGATTCTGAAGGCTAACCATTTTACCCAGGAATCAGAAAAAGCATCCTTAGCAGTATGACGAGAGTGAGGAAAAATTGGACCACTGTGGTTTTTGAATGGATAAGAATGGCAAATTAGAGGTACATCCCTTCAACTTTATATCGTTACAATGCTTATCCTCTATTGAAACAGACTAGCTGCTTTGCTGAGGCACCAAAATTGGAGTCTATGGAAAATTCTGGAAACCTCCACAAAAGAAAGCTTTCAAAAAGGTGACATCAGATCTCAGTATACCTCTGATATAGGTGGGATAAGATGTGACAAGAGGACATGGATAAGTTATACAAATGGACAAAAGAGGATTATGTCAGTGCAATCATTGAGAAATTAAAAAAAAGGTCTCTGAATTCGATAGCTTCCCATGTGTTTTAGGAAAATGTTAAACTGTAGGTTAGAAATAAACCTGTGAGCAATGATAATTTATATCACAAGGTTAAAAAGAATTTTGGAATAGAACATATGAGTGCATGTAATTTACATACTATAGAAAGAAGAATGTCTGTGTTGTGAAAGCTATTAGCTCTTACCTAAATAAAAGGAAGAGGTGAAGAACCTGGCAAGTTATAGTTCTGTATTGCTATTAAATTCATTGACAAATGTTGCTGCTATTTCCCCCTTATTGTAATCCCCCTACAATTCCACATTTACAAAATGATAGCTGTTGAAGAAGGTTGAAATTCTAAGGAAAATAATTGCATTTCACAAAACAGATGAACCACAGGTGTGAATATCAAGGAATAAATATTAAGTCTGAAGTTGTGGCACCTTGATGTATTACCCCACCCTGAAATGCAACAATGTTAGAGTTGATAAATAACAAGAGTCTAGGGTATAGAGTGGCAAAGTTCACCATGAAAAAAATAAAAATAAAATTTTCTCATGCAACTTAAGTTTCATAACTTGCTTTTTGTTTGACTTGCAGTTTATATTTTGGACAGTCTGGTCCTATGCTTTCATGTCTCAGACTTGAGCTAAGGAGACAATAGTACAATTAGTATATTTTGCAATGTATCTCCCATTCAGCAAGCATTTACTCATGCTAGACAACTAATGTAACCCCTATAACCTTGTTAGAGCTGCTCATTTATATCTGAGACATGTTAAGACACTCAGTATAATCTGAAACATTGAGCTAAACTACTTATGGTAAGTCCAACTGCAAGCTTGTGTTAACCTATTTGTAAAAACAATACATGTTTATTCAGCTATACGTATGCTGTATAATTATTTTGCTTGTTAATGTTGTATATGCATGTTGTATGAATAATCACTGCACTTTCTCTTACTATGTAAACAGGATTTCTACTGCAAAATGTACCTCAGTTTGGAAACCATCTTGCTGTGTCAATGTATGCCTAATCGTGCTTTGTACCTGTGCTGTGTCTGCAATGCAGCTGCCATGAATCAAACACATTACCTCAGTTCACAATTCATAAATAAATACATAAATAAATAATGTTACCCAGATTAAGAGATAGATAGGGAGATAAACAGATAGATACACAGATAAATAGATTAGATCGACGATAGAGAGATACATAGATAAGTAGATAGACTGATAAATAGATTAGATAGATAGCTAGATAGCTAGATAGCTAGACAGATAGATAGATAGATAGATAGATAGATAGATAGATAGATAGATAGATAATAGACAGATACATACATTAGATAGATAATAGATAGATTGTTCGATAGACAGACAGATTAGATAGATAGATAAATAGACAAATACATTAGATAGATAGAGATGATAGAGACAGACATACATATATGAATGATAAAAACACAGAAAAGCTCAGGTATAACCAAGGTTTCCAGTTTCAGCTGAAGTTTTAATGTTAAAACATAAGCACTTTGGCAGAAAAATCTGCTTCATCAGATTCTAATAAATACAATTGAAATGTGTTTTCTTTTATACAACCTCTAGCAAGCACTAGTAGTCACATGATACAAATTAAATGAAAACAATTAACATCATAGGGTGTATCTTGAGCTTATTACCCTACTGAATGAAAGAAATGCTTGCAAGCATGCCCCGCTATCAATGGAAAGCACTTATGAAAAAAGGATGATGGTCTACTGAGCTTTGTAACAACAATCAGCAAACTAGGGAAAATAAGGAACCAGGACTGGCTCAGAGAAAACTGCAGCAAAAGGAGATGAGGAGAAGTAAGAATCAGAATATGACATATTTATGAACGATGGGGTTCTGAAGTGTTTCTTAAGCTTATAGGTGATTGGATAACCAGGGAGAAATGGAGGGTGAAATATGGTGGAGTGAATGGTGAGGGGAAGAGAGAAGAATGGAACTTCAGGAGGGAGCACCCTGAGAAGTCCGATCTCATGACTATGATTTTTTTCCATCCTCTCACCATCTCTTACAATGTCCTCTTTGGTTTCAGTATCATTTCTTCTGTGTAGGTTACTTATTCCTCATGTCTACCTTGCATTGCCCAGCAAAGTTTAAATTTCTTTTTTCTTCTATAGGCAACTATTGATCTCTCATCTATTCCACCACACTTTTTTCAAATTACACCCCTTCATTCCTCATCTTGTTCAACAAGGGTATACATTCTACCTTATCCTTAACATGACTTGGGCTCCCTCTCATTCTTCCCTTCAATCTCTGTCTATAAAGCTTCTTCCATCCAGGACACATACCACAGATGTGCTACTCTTATACTGCTTTTATCCTCACACTAGAGTTCTTGTTTTGTAATGGCTGTTTTGCTCGTATTTACACTCATCATTCTTTTACTTTTTATTGTCTACTGCTCTAACTTTTCACCATCTCTGTGATTGCTGCATAGTTCATCTCAATTCTTTCTATGGGCTTACTCTTGACTACTATGTTGTCTAAACATCAAAGTAAAAGTTTGAGTGCTTTCTTAATTGTATAGACCCATCCTTCTCTAATGCAACTGCTTGTTCCTTTTTCCCTCTCCTATCATTCTTCTCTTACGTAGATCATGTGATTCTGAACTATTCTAGTGCATACCTTCCTTACATTTATTAAGATGCTGCTCATCGATTGTGTGAACAGTTTTCACATTACGTTCCCTGGTATGTTATATTCCTTCTTTACCTCCTGCTCATTCTCTGTGCTGTTTGCATCTCTTTCATTTGCTCACATGTTCTGACAAGACCTCTACATCTGGTTAATTTGCTGTTCATTAGTACACTGTGCATTTATCAGATAATCATAAGGTTAGTCAGAAAAACAATATATGCCTCAACCCCTAATGCTTTTAATTCCTCCCTGCTAGCCACTAGAGCATTCTGCTGTGCATGCATATATGCAGATATGCAGAAAAATCCAGTAAGACTCCTATCAAGGCATCATCTGTAAATACTCTTCTTTTCCTTTTGTCAGTATCTAAAATCCAGTGGGTCATTCTGTAGTCATGGAACCAACACGCACCCAGTGCCCCATTTCTTTAATGTATTGTGTGACTCCATGTAACCTGTCTGTTTGTAGATCATTATGCATTTATAGTGCTCTGTTGACTTGTTGAATGATATAATTCCTCAGGCCATTGCTCCTACTCTCATGGATTGCAACAACATGTATATTTCCTGTTGTGAATGTGTTTTCTGGTTCTGTAATCTATCTTCCCTAATGGGTCTTAAGGATGGATTATTCTCTCCACCAATCAGAATTTGGCACCCTTTTCAGGGGTTCCTGGGCTAACGTAAGAAGCATGCCTGTGCTAATTCATACCATGATGCAATGTGTCAAATACATAAACACATTTCGTCACTTTGTCTACCAGATATTTGTCAGATATGCAGTTCACCTTGTGATCCTTGCTTTGCAATTAAAGCTATTCCTTTTTCATGACCTTTTTGTTTGGTAGGTAAATAAGAATGCTATCTTGTGAATTCCTTTTATGGATTCTCTGAAAAGGGTTGAAAAAGGTTCCTCATGGGATTAGTGGAAAGGTTCTTTCCTCACCTAGTGGTTTGGTCATTGTCTTAACATCTTAGGCTTCAGTTGAAGGACTGGTGAGATTTTTTCAATATATATTTTTTTCATTTACCACTTGCAAACCATCTGGCTGATTGCTGTGGCCCATGCAGTCTCACTATTCAGGCCTGTTGGCCTTTAAGGATATAGTCCTTCATGGCTTCATATAGATTCAACCTTTTTGTTTTCTTTTCTCAGGGTTCCTAAAGTTTTGGAAGATAAAATTGCTTCTCTTCCAATCCCCCCTCCCTTTATGTGTACCAAGAAAAGTCCTATTGTACATCAAATGATGCAATGATAACATGTTTTATTTTCTCCATCTCAGCATTAGCAGTTTCACCTGGTACCTTCACCTACATATCAAGTAAGTGTCCTTCCTCTAAATACTTCTGCACCTTCTACTGCCTTCCTTAGGGAAGTTGTTCTTTCTCTTTCTCTCTCCCCCCTTTTTCTTTTTTTTTTCTATTTTTAAGCATATAAATCCATATTCAGAATGAATCTCCTCAAGATAAGCAGTTGTCTTCTACAAACTCATCCCTCCCAACACACACAGTGCATGAAACGTGATTTCAGATGATGCTTGAAAATCCAGTTCATTGCCTATGGTGACAACAGAAAAGAACTCTATGGAAAATAACTTATTTCATCCTAGTGGTAGCACCCTCTGAGTTAGACAGTTAGATAAAGGGGTACAGAAATCCATCAGTAGTCCTACATGCACTGAGATACAGAGGAAGTGACAATAACTGTGATAAAATGTTTTAACCCCCCATGTGCTGTACTGCTTGCAATTCTGGATACATCACTTTTGTAAAAATACAAGGAAGATGCTTAAGGGATACACAAGAGAGCATTTTTTTCACAGAAATATTACATCAAGTTTATTTTAAAATTTCAGCCAAAGCATTTAATAAATTACAAGAAAATCAACATTTGTATTGCAAAGAAAAGTGCAAGCGAATTAGCTTTATATTCCTTTAACAGCTTCAAACTGAATTAACTTTCTAACAATAAAAAATTAAAACAGATTAGGCAAGTGATAAAGATCTAAAACAATGTTAACAGTAAAATTTGCAATAAATCCATATTAAAAGGTAATATATCCTCCTTTCATCTCTGTTCCATAAAATTCTTTAACAACGCCCCTCCACCCACCACATAAGCCACCCTACACAAACACATTTCCACCTTCCTACTACTTTTAAACCTTGTCCAATGAAGACAGTTAAGAACTATAAGATAAAATAGCTTACTACTGCAGCCTAGATTTCCACATATTACATCCCAGATTGCTAGAGTAGAAAGTACCATTCTGTGTTACCCGGTATAGCATATATTTAGTCTCATTCTGAATAACATATCCATTCCATCCTGCACAAGACTGTACAGACCAACATAATGTAACAATTATAATGAAACATACTAATATCAGGCGAAAAAACTAAAGAAAAAAAAAAGCTGTAGATGACTGCATTAGGTTCTCTGAACAGGTCTTAGGGCAAAAATTTGGGAAATAATTAAGGATGCCTGGAACAGACATATAGCATCTCTTGCAGGAAGGGGACAAATAATATGGGCTAAGTAGGGTCTGCAGTTAATAATGAAAGTAGAAAAATCATCTCATCAGATTAGGTAGACAATGGCGTTCCAATAGATGATTACATGATTTTAGTAACAGCTGATGTCGTATCTTTGTATACAGTAATCTTGAATGAAGAGGGATTAGAAACAGTAAATAGTGAGATGCGCTCATTGGGCTGTTTTTCCAAAGAACAGATTAGGTTGTTCACAGAGATTTTAGATGTAATTCTGGCATATATATATTTTTTTGAATTTGGCAATAAAATTTATAGACAGATAAATGGGGTGGCGATGGGGGGGGGGGCATGGCTCCTAGTTACAGCAACGTTTTCATGACAGGCTGGGGAAAAAGAATACATCTATAAGACTACATTTTTAAAATATATAGTGATATATAAACATTTCATTGATGATTTATTTATTTTATGGAGGGGAACTGAAAAAAGCACCAGTGGATTTTATGATGTATTTAAATAATGCCACTGGGTACTTACATTTTTCCTATAAAAAGATTTAACTATTTATAAGTCAGCCAACAAGTTAAAAGTAAGAAATCATAAGAAGGAACTGCAGAGTAATGGTTGTCTGCTTTTCAATAGTATGCATAATTTGAACCTAAAATGAAATGTTGTAAAAGGCCAGTTTTCCAGAGCAAGTAATCTCTAACTGATGATTCTCAGTATTTTAACATGGAGTGGGAAGCTCTGAGATCCAGATTTCCAGAGAGAGGCTATCCTAGGAAGATGGTTGATAATGACTTATGTCATCAGAAGCAAGAATCAGGGCCATGTACCTGGGAAAAATAATAATAATACAAATGACAAATCAGAAGCAGTATTTAAAGAAAAGAAGGATTTTTCGTTAACTTATTTACTTGAAAATTCTATAGATGAGAACGGAATAAAGGAAATTGTGATGAGCAACTAGAGATTTCTTATGAATTTCCAGGATTTAAGAAATATTGTTCAGGAAAATCTGGCTTTTGTATTTAATTGGGGCAATAATTTAAAGGAACATTTTTATAGAAACAATTTTAAGGAAAATTTAGAACAAATGAAGGGCATGTACAGATGAATTGCAATTTTTGTAAATACATTTTAGTTGGTGAAAAAATACGACTCACGGGAAGGAATTATAAACTTAGATTATATAACAAATATAACTGCAAATCTAAGTATGTGGGGTACATAGTTTTATGTGGACTTTGTCCTGCTTTTTCTATTGGTAGAACTGTTATAGAGTTCAATATGTATGAACATCTTTGAGCAGTAGAAAAAATGGAGCTAAGTAAATGGAGCTAAGTAATGATTTAACCAAACATTGAACCAGAAGCATTTAAAATGTTAAGGATATGAATTTTAAATGTTTAGCTATAGATCAAGTTCATAATTTTAATATGAAATGGGATGCTGAAGATGAACTTGACTGGAAAGAATATTGTGGGCAGATTAAATGAAATGCTTGTAGTTCTCTGCGAATGAATGATAGGGAGAACTACAAAGTTGTATTGGAAAGGAAAGGGTTAACTCATTGACTTGTAGTCAGGTGTTCTTAGGTACTTTGTTTAAATGTGTTTTAATTATCAGTACCTTGGTCTCCTGAAGTCCTATGTATAGCATGAAAGCACTTACCGTTTGGTTTTGTGTATTTTGTTTTTATTACATTAAAGTTGGAATACGTTTACAGTTTTTGTTTTATTTTTTATTAATTTGACAGTTTTCATTGAGTTTTTTTTTTTTTTTTTTACTGTTAATTATGTGATATTACTGGCCTGAGGAGTGAGAGCATATATATATATATATATATATATGAATATATATATGAATATATATATGACTCAAACACATAAACACACAAAGACATACTCGGAGGCTCTGAGCAAAAATTTACCCAAACAGCAGAGGCCTTCAAAACAGACACCCAAGCAACCGCCACCTCATGAAACACCACAGGCAACACATAAAACACAAAATCAGTGTGCAAAGCAGTCACAGCCCTTAAGGCCAAATACAACACCAAACATACTTGTCATAGGTGACTCCATAGTCAGACACACTGACGTCCCACTCACCAGGCTGAACAAGGAGAGGGTCACAGTAAGCTGCCTATCGGGCGCTAGAATCCGCCACATAACACAAGCACTCGGGTCACTCCACAGCAAGTACAAATATGACACAGTCATTGTCCATGCTGGTGTGAATGACCTGAGACGTACCTCCCTGGACTACATGAAAAGAGACATAGAGGCGCTCTCTGATTATGTAGCCCAGGCAGGTATGACCCTGACCCTGAGCAGCATCCTTCCTTCACCAAGAATGATGCCACAACATAGAGACAAGATGATCAGCTTTAACAATTGGCTTAATTTCTGGTGTCATTCAAAGGGGATCCAGTGTCTGTCTGCCTGGGCTGACATGCTTGACAAGTCACGCTGCTTCGCAAGGGACGGCTTGCACCTGTCACCCCTGGGATTCCGGATATTGGCTAAGGCTCTTGCCACCCCCATAGTGCCTTTTTAGGCAAGGCTCAAATTCTAAACCTACCACCCTAGAAAACAAAAATGGGAAGAAACTAAGGGTAATGCTGCTCAATGCCAGAAGTCTAAATCTCAAAATGCACGCACTCGAGGCCCTTCTCAGTATGGAGAACATCGATGTCTGTGCTGTGACTGAAACCTGGTTCAAGGCTCCTGAGAGCACCCCGGCACTATCAGGTTTTACCTCATATCATGCGTTCCAGCCCCAAAACCCGGACCACACCACAAAAGGAGGGGGTGTATCCATATTCATCAAGGATACCCACACCTCCAGGTTGGTGGCAACGCACGAAGCATCAGAAACCATCCAGGTGCAATTAATCATAGGCAAAACTGCTCTACAATTTGTAGCATGCTACAGGCCACACTCTCAAACTCAGGAACCCCACACAGCCTTCCTGAAGACACTGGAGGGTATAAATGTATCTCCAAACACCATTATATTGGGTGACTTCAACTACCCGAATATAGACTGGGAACATTACTCAAGCCCAAACTTTCTAGCCCAATGGTTCCTGGAGTTCATAAATTCAAATGCCATGGAACAACTAGTCACCGTTCCCACAAGAGGAGAAAATATACTAGATCTCATCATCACAAACATGGGGACAAAATGCTCCACACCGGAAGTATATCCCTCATTGGTGAGATCAGATCATAAACTAATCTCACTGGATATCCACATCCCGCCCCCACCCCAAACAAAAAAGACCACAGTGAAGAACTTCTCTAAAGCAAACTTCACACTACTCAAGACTGGTGTGGTATCCTTCAAGGCCCCCGAGCCAGTGGAAACCACAACCCAAGCTACGGAAGCCCTTACAAATGCCTTCTACGAACACCTCCAGGACTGCATGGATCAGGCAATCCCTAATAAAACCAAGACTCTTTCCACCAAGGGCAAACGTCCAGTCTGGTGGACCCCAGCCATAAACAAACTTTACAATAAGAGGAGAAAGCTGTTACATGATAGAGCAAAATCCATAAAAGAGAAGACACCTTTGATCATTATTAGTAAAAAAATACGAGCACTCATAAAATCATCCAAGGCCAACTTTGAGAGAAAAATTGCCATAGATTCAAAAGACAATCATAAGGCCTTCTTCAGCTATGTTAGAAACCTAGGTGGAAACTCCCAGATATGCTCAGAATTAATCCAAAATGATACAAAAATCACTGAACCCACAGACATTGCCAACATACTGGCAGACAGGTTCAGTGCAAACTTCACCCCCCTCTCCCGCCCAAAAGAAGAGATAACTATCCCAGCGGAGTGCAGCCTCCCAGACATCTCCAATGCGCAGGTGAAAGCTGCTCTCTCTAAAGCTAAAAACACAGCATCAGTGGGACTGGATGGTATCCCCGGCTGTGTGCTACATGAACTCAATGAGGAACTAAACCCGCACATAAGGCAGCTGTTTAATCTTAGCCTTACCACAGGATACATGCCCAAGGAGTGGCGTATGGCAACTGTGGTCCCACTCCTCAAAGGCGGTGCCTCTACGGACCCTGGTAATTACCGCCCCATAAGCTTAACAAGCCTGGTCTGCAAAGCTATGGAGAGGATCATAATGGAACTCATAAACAAAGACATAGCGGACTTGCAGACATTGGACCCGACCCAGTTTGGCTTTGTCAAGGGCAGATCATGCCTTTTGAATTTGGTCAACTTCTTCGAAACAGTCACCAAGGCCATTGATGAGGGAAAGGCAGTCCATACAGACTACCTTGACCTTGCAAAAGCTTTCAACACAATACCCCACTCGGGTATTATAGAGAAACTTACCAGCTTAAATGTAAATCCATATGTCACAAGATGGGTTGCAAACTGGCTAAAGGACAGAACCCACAGAGTTAGAGCAGCTGGCGCCATGTCAGACTCCAAGCCGGTCACAAGTGGTGTCCCACAGGGCTCAGTCCTTGGCCCCCTGTTGTTCAGCATCTACTTCTCAGAAGTACAGGCTAACATAGGAGGACTATGGCTGACAAAGTTTGCAGATGACTGCAAACTGGGAGCCATAGTGGAAAGTACATCGGACACAGATATCCGTCAGAGGGGTCTCATAAACTGATAGCTGGTGCCAGAGCCATGGCCTGAAGTTAAATGCCAAAAAATGTATAGTCATACCCTTCGGGAAAAACAAGGTAACCCCAAGCTACCATATAGGTGGCAATCCACTAAGCACAGAAGAGGTTATCAGGGACCTGGGGACCCAGGTTGACAGTGGCCTTTCTTTTGACACTCACATTGCTAAAGTGGTTAGAAAAACATTCTACATTGCCCACCTGATCATGAAGGGATTCACATCCAGATCAAGTGAGGTCATTGTTCCCCTGTACTCTTCACTTATCAGACCAATGATCGAGTACAATGCCCCATTCGGGATGTATCTCACCCGACACCTGCAGCAATTGGAGAGACCCCAAAAGTTCCTCACCAAAAGGATAAAGGGACTCCAAAATCTGTCATATGCTGCCAGACTGAAGAAACTCCAGCTCTATTCAGTCGCATACCGTCTGCTCAGAGGTGACCTGTGCCTGACATACAAGGCCATGTCCAACCCGGAATTAATGGACATGCTCCACCTCAAAAAATCCAAATCTACCAGATCCACTAGAGCAAGCGACTTAAACCTTAGCACGGATATAAATAGGATATGCTGGAGGGATAGATTTGTCACCCAGAGACTCCCTATGTTGTGGAATAAAATCCCGGTCCATGTGAGGCAGAGCACCTCGCTGGCTCTGTTCAAGAGAAATCTTGACCAGGGGATGGGAGATCGTAGGTTTACCCTGGGAATCATCTCTGTGTCACTGCTGGACAGAGGCACAACAAACTAATGGGCACAGTATTTTTTAACATAAGGGGTGGCGTAAGCCACAAAAACTCTGGGCTAGGCTTATAAATGCCTTAGGGCAGATAGCCTAGTATAAACCTATGAACCTATATATATATATATATATATATATATATATATATATATATATATATATATATATATATATATATGTATATATATATATATATATATATATATATATATATATATATATATATATATCAATATCTATATCTATAATATATATATATATATATATATATATATATATATGTATGTGTATAAATATATATACAAATAAGAGCAGCTTATGCATCACAATATAAGGCAACTGAATAGCTCTTAACACCATAGGTAGACAGTTAGTTTGGAAAGACAGTGGGGTTGCCTTATGCTAACCAGCTCTAAAAAACAGGCAGACATGTCATTTGCAAGAGGTTAAGATTTATCAGTAGGCCTGACATACATATTAATAGTAGTCTATCTGTGAAACATGTAGGTCAGGTGATCAGAACTCCCTCAAACTTACACTTACTCGTCTGTGCATACCATGTGTGCAGGATGGTAAACATGCACACATCCTACTACAGCTAGGATGGATAAAGGGGGTGGCTTCTGAACCAGGTACAAGCTATTATGAACTCCAACTGGCACTCTAGAGGACTGAGATCATCTGTCCTTGCAAGTAAGACCTTTAAACCTATGGCAATCTCATGCCCCCTCTCCAAAATACTTGAAAAATGTATTCAAAAACAATTACTGAATTATGACCTGCAGAACGAACTCATGTCCCTCATTCAACATAGATTCCTTCCCTTCCATTATACTAGCATTGCACGTCTGACATTTATAGATACTATTAGTAAAGACAGAGATAATAGCAACAATTCTCCTTCTTATTTCTAGACTTGTTTAAAGCCTTCAACACACTTTGTTACAGCAAACTTCTACTTCATATGTCCTCACTAGGTCTATCTCAGCCCACCCTTCTAGCCTGTTCCATAGGTATCAGTAAATAAAATGACACTTCACCCTCTCTCCATATCTCCTGATCACCTCCGGTGTACCACAAGGCTCTGTCCTTGGTCTCCTCCTCTGTAACATTCTCCCCAACATCCTCCATGCATCCACACAACAGGCTTCCCTATTACAATATGTAGATGACTCCACATTTGTATGCACATCTGACAACCTAGCACATCTCCAGAAAAATACTCAAGAAGCTTTAGCAGCCTCTGAAGCATGGCTTTGTAACTCACAACTCATGCTCATCCCCCTCCAAAAAGAAAAACTACTCTTTTTTTTCCCCTAAATCCCTCTTTTCTCAAAAACCCCCCAAAAGTAAAAAAAAAATGAAATCCTCTTTCTTAATAATACAACCACTGAAGTCACTTCTCATAGCACATTATTATAGATGATAGTGGATGATAATCTTAAATTTGACCTACATATACAAAATGTTATAAAAAATTCACCAAAAACTAGAGATGCTTTACAGACCCAAAACATTCTCACTAATGAAACTAAAACCACTTTTATGAGTATCTACCTTCTCCCCTCACTACTTTATGGTACTCCTATCCAGCTCGGCACAGTGGTTCTGTGGTAGCATTGTTGCCTCACAGCAAGAGGTTCTCTGGTTCGATTCTTGGCTGGGATGCCTTCTGTGTGTTGTCTGCATATCCTCCCTGCATTTGTGTGGGTTTTCTCGAGGTGTTTTAGTTTCCTCCCATGTTACAAAGACATGCGTCTGGAGTGTTTCTTCCTGGCCCTACGCTGAAAATTGGCTTTGTTCCAAGTTGAAATTTCCTGGTTAATAAATGTTAAATAAATAAATAAAAAATAAATAAATGGCACTCCCATCCTTAATAGCCTCCAGGTATCACAAAAATCAAAACTTAAACAATGTAATAATAAAGTAACTAAATTTGCAGCAAATATCCCTTTCAGAAGCCACCAATGTATTGCATTAAAAAGCCTAAACTGTAACTATACCATCAACTAACATATACACAACTTCTTACCACCTATAACATTATCCAGCATCCATCTGCTTGTCTAGCACTAAATACCATTCTACATAACTATGTTCCCAACTGGTGATTATGATCCAATGACCAAAAACTCCTCTCTGTCTATAAACCTATCAAATCTGCTGGGCATGGTCTGTACACATATCATGTTGTTAAGGCCTGGAAATCTTTACATACATCCATCTGGTTAATACCATTTCTCCAGTCCTTAAAAAAACATTCTGAAAGACTTTCCAGCCAAAATCTGTCTCTGTTCTTGCTTAGCCCCAGGATAAGATATATCCTTAAATATGAACAAGTACCTATTCATATCTTACACCACATTACTCTCACATCTTCACTTACTTCTTTACCTCAGTCAGTTTCTCTCCTAACTCTTTCTAAATATGCCATAACCCTGTTTTTTCTCTCACTTTATATTACATTTCCTGGTTGCATTATACCAATTTACCTTTAATTTCTCTATAAACTGGATACAATTTCTCTGATTGTAAATCATTGACATAGGTTGTATCTATTCTTAACCAATGTTTTCACATTATTGACTAATTTCGTATGATTGTTTAAACTGTATTTTATTGAATTATTTTTGAAGATTGTAAAATTACTGTTCTTCAAATATTTTTATAATGTTTTGGAGATTTTTCTCCCTGGGCTGAAAATGGACACCTACCTAGTTGGGCTTTCCCAGTAATAAATGACAATAAATAAATAAATAAATAAGTCAGTATTGCATCTGATTTTATTGGGTGGCATTATAAATTATTTGATTGCAGTGTGTGTATGAGTATGTGTGTGTGAGTATATGTGAATGTTAACTCTAGCAAGTAGATAGAGCAGCTCTTTGCAGCAGTTTCTGAAAGATCTATTGCATAGGAACATAAAAGCTCTTTGGTTTCAGTCTTTTTCACAATGTTTGTGGTTCTCAGCTCTGAAGGACTTGTCAAAGGTGAGGAAATTTTTTGTCCTCAGGTTGAGAAGCCTTTTTTTAGGGGGAGTTCCAACTGGGGGATTCATGGAGTGATAATTTACCTAGTTACTGCTCTGTATTCTATGGGCACAACACACCCTTCCAGTCAGTAAGTAGGATGGGTATAAGGACACACCATGGATTCAGAAGGAAGAATGATGCCTCAAATAAAAAGAAGCAGCAGAAATGGACCTTAGAATGGTCATCATTGGTGGACAGGAAAAGGTAACAGTATTTGTGAGAGAGTATTAGCAGAGTATGTTGTCTAAGTAAAAGGAAAGGATATCACCACCAGTTTGTTTGAAACATGCACCATTGTGTAATGAGAGACAATGTGCAAACATCTGAGGCTCTTTATAAAGGCCTTCTTTGCTATGCCAGTGGTTTAGTTTTAGAAGCATATGTGAGTGTTTCAACCACATTGTAGCTGTTCCATTTGCCACGTATTATTGCAATGATCTATATGCTGTGTACTAAACAGGGTATGCACAGCTGGGTACACATGTATGCACAATGTTTGTGAATATACTGACCTATTGCAGGACTATTTGAAATCTATAACTGTTGTCCCTTTAAACTGCTCTTAGTATGTCATTATGTATGACTGTGTCAGTGGTGAAACAGGAAGCACACTTGTCCTTGATACAGAAAGCTGTGGGCTTTATTCCATCAGGTTGCTGGATTGCTAACTCTGCAGTGTAGCATAAGAGTGTGCTGCACTACTGAGGGCGTTATCCTTTGGATGAGATGCTAAACCAAGATCCCATCTGCTTGACATTGGTGGTAGTTTAAGTGGATGGAAAAGATCCCATGGCACCCATTGAAAAGAGCAGGGGTCCTTTATTTTAAGTGTAAAATGCACCATAAAACTCATTCATATCTAATGGCATTCACTCCTTAGTTAAGTAAACAGAAAAATCATATTGTTACAATAAATAAACAAATAAAAGTGTATTCTCCAGTTGAAATACAATAATTAAAAATAACTTTTCCCTTATTTTTTTAATCTTCTGCACCTTTTTTGCCACAACCAAAACTTTATCCTTCTACAAATTTCCCTCTCATCCTGCATTTTATTACATAACATTTCTTTAATCTTAGCTTGCCATTAGTCTTTTTTGTCAATATTTCCTTCATCTTGAGAATACACCATACAATATTATCTATTTTAATCCTTTTAATTGTTTCCCTTTTCCATACTTTTGTAACCTTTCTTAACAGTTACATTCCATAAAAAATATGTTCCATCTCCCCACATACTTAACATGCCCTATATTATATTCTCTTGCATTTTATTTGTCCTTTTACATGTACTTTTCATAATACCTCTCCAAAGTGAATCAGGACCCTCATCCTACCCAGTAAATTGTTTTGGTCTTTCTTTAATAGCCCTTTGAACATTAATTTCTAAATGTGGTCAATGTTTAATATAAAAATATTTTCCATAATATCTTCTACCATACATTTCTTTTATCCTTGATATCCGACACATCTATTTTCCATTCTGATATTTTTCTTTTCTATACCTCCCCTTCTTCCTGTCCACATTTGTTTTCTTTTTATTACCATCCACCTTTTATCACAAATGTTTATATTTTTCTTGTGTTAGTTTGTTCACTACACTTTTTCACATACTCTACCTCTTAATATCTTATACAAAGATGCTAAGTGAAAAACAGGGTTCTTTAAATGTAACCTTCCTTCTTCAACATTATTATATACAATTCGTCTTTTCACTGGTTTTAGCCTTGACTCCCACACAACAACTAAAAATCATCAAGAAAAAATATTTTTCTAATTGCCGAGGACAAGCCATTACTGAAATTAAATATCCTATCTTCCCTAACACATAACTATTTAATAAGTACACCTTCTTCTTAAAACCTGAATTAAAACTTTTCCATAACTTAATAACATCTTATTTTTCATTTAAACACTCTTTCTTTTGTTCTTTCATAGCTTCATAACTACCACATATTACACCTAAAATTTATATTTTTTTATTGCTGAAGTATACTCCAGATTTTTTAATTATTTTCCAAAGCCTTTAGTCTTCTGAAGATGTATTTTCAAGTCTACCCAATTTAAACATTTTGTAGCTTTTCTAATTACTTCTACCATCCAATTAATATTATTTGTGATAAATATTACATTTCTTCTTTTATCTTATAATATTGTAATATACTATTTCTAAAAAAAATATTTCTCCACTCCTTCATATTCCTTTTTATATTTCTTTTTATACACTGTCCACCACTCCAACCATATTTTATACACCAATCAAGTTGTTGAATGATCTCTCCATAACATCTGGACTTTATTCTCAAATTCCTCTCTAATGTTTATAGCATTCAACCTTTTAATTTATTTCCCTGTTTTAATATAATTTTTTTATTATCACCACATTTTATTTGTGGCATCTCAGGTTGTTCTTTCTACTATAGAATTAAGAGTCCATCCTTCCTCAACAGTTTCTACCATTTAGAGTGAAGGGAACTTCATCTCCTTCTTTGGATTCAGCAGCTTAACTCCTGGGAGCTTTCAATGAACTGAGTTAAGGACTTGCAGTTACATGACTGATGAATTAGCAATTTGTAATGGATTTTCAACAAATAGCCATAACATGACTATTAGTATATGTTTTACGGTGCATTTTAAAAATGTCATCTGTAAGCCCTGTCCTCATGTATTATACCAGTATCACTGTGCTTTTATGTCCCAAAATGCATTTCACACAACTGTGGAAATAAAAATTACAGAAATATACAATGTTAGTCCCTTACATCATGAGATGGAAGCTTAAATGTATATACTGAAAACCTTGGCCCAAAACTCTTGTTAATTGCTAAAGTTAAAGGCAATTTTATGTATTTACTGTTTGCTTGAAGTATTGTTGTATATAGTTGCATTTGTTGTGCTTAGAGTTATAGTAGGCCATGCTTTGGTCCTAGTGCTCATGCAGAACCACCAGTGTTGCCCATTTACATTCATAAGATGAAGGGTTGAAGAACTACTAGCCAATATTTAATATCAGACAACATCTGGTCCCAAGTGTTAGTCTGTATTATGACTACTACAAGAATTTACACTTTTAACACAAATTCAAGCTTACTGTTTCAGAAATTATATAGGGATTTAAAGCATGGCAGTTGAGTCACAAGGCTGTGCATTGTCATGACAACTGCCTTAGAGGGGGGTCGAAATGGAGAGGGGGGGGTCTGAATGGAAAGATGACAGAATCAACAAGAAAAGGAGAGCAGTATTGCTGGAATTGAAGTCATCCTCAAGTCTTGGTGAGTACCTTTATGAGGAGGACCCTGTTTTCACAAAATCTCACCAAGATGACACCGACATATAGACTGTATTTTATATAGCATATCTCATGGAAAGAGGTAGGTTAAAAAATAAAAAAAGGCAGCTGGGTGTACAAGCTCCAGGATAAAAAAGTGCCTAATCCTGGTAGGCACACTAGTGCCAGGACTAGGAAAAAATAGCAAAGTAGAATCCTCAAGACATGAAAACATTCCTGCAGTGGGGTTAGGCTAGGCTCAGGGGGAGGATGGACCCTCTGTTGGAGAAAGAAGCAGTAATACACAAAGATCACAAAAACTGACTGGACAAAAAAGCAGCCATAAAGATGACAGAGTGGAGAATTGAGGATAAGGAGGAAATTATGTATTGTTACTATTATGCAAGAAGCCCAGAATTTCTAGACAGAAGATATTCAAAAAGATTAAGAGCTAAATTAGAGGGAAGAAAAATACTTGCACAAGAGAAAATGTCAGGAGCTTCAAATAAAAAAAAATTTCATTAGGACAACAAATTCATAGGCAAAAAACATTTACCACCTGGAAAAAAGAAACAACAATGGAAGTGCAAAATTATAAAAAAACAAACAAAAAAAAAACAGAATTTTTGTAAGGTGTAAAATAGAAATATGGACATAGAAAAGAAAAAGAGATCTCATATGGTGTAATATTTATGCAAAGGAGAAGCCAAATTAGTAAATACAAATAAAGTAGCTTCAAAGATATTTGAAGAGAAATACAAGCTAAGGCACCCAGATATGGAAAATTTCACAATACTAAAAATAAGGACACAAAGGGGGACTGCAGAACAGAAGATTAGTAAGGTAGGTCAAACAAATAAAAACTAAAGTTGTGGAATACCTGTGTAAATCCAACTCAGGTAATATCACAACATTATGGAACAATGAGTCCCCAAATTAAGGAGAACAGGTGGAACAGGAAGCATCTGATCAGTTGCCACATGATTATGCTCTGGAGCCTACAGTGGGAAACCAGTACAAAAGTTCAGCTGGAGTTGTACAGCAAGGGAAGCAGCAGGAAACATTGACAACTCTGATGCTGACAATGTTGTGGAGTAAAAGGCCAATGAGTTCCCATATGAAAGAGCAATGGGTGGCACAGGACACAGCTGGAGGGGATATGTCAGAGGAAGATGTTCCGGAACTTTCTGTAGAATGCCTGCAAGAAACAGAAATCAAAGAATGTGCCCTTAGTTAAGAAGAAAATTATCTAAGGGAAATTTTACTTGATTTAATAGAGATGGATAGCTATATTAAGATCAATGAAAGAAATGGATTACAGAAAGTAAATAAGACCCAATATGTTAGAAGTCAGATAAAACAGATGAACACAGTAATCAAGACTATTAATAGAAGTGCATGTGACAGAAATAAATAGGTTATATTACTGTGCAGCTAAACTAATTACAGATAAAGCCTTACCACAAAAATGCAGAGTAATAAGGAAAATGAAGGGAAGAAATAAAATGCCATTATGGAAGCATCAAATAGAGAAAACTATAAAGCAATTAAGACAAGAAGTACCATTGTTAGAAGAATATAGGAGAAGGAACACATCAACAAAACTCCTTAGAAAGATAGATGTAATGAAAGCAATGCACAGTTTCAGAATTGACCAGAATCAACCATACACTATAGCAAATAATAAACTAAAGAAATCAGCACAGGCAGAAAAAACTTAGAAGATATGCAAATAAATATAAAGGAAAAGTACAAAATAAGCAGTTCATCGATGACCCAGAATGGTTTCATTGAGAAATGGGAAGAAAGCAAAATTAATAGAAACATCACCAAAAAAAAGAAGAAATTGACATATTTTGGAAAAATAATTATAAAGAGCATGTGGAACACAACAAAGATGCTGAATGGAGAGAAAAATGAAAAGAAACAGTAATGAGTTTAAATGTACAGGATATGAAATGGGATGAAGTAACAGCCAGTGAAATTGAAATAATATTAATCAAAACTCTTGAATGAAAAATTCCAAGCCCAGATGCAGTACCTAACTTCTGACTGAAAATATTAACATCTTTACACAAAGATTTAGCCCTGAGAAATAACTACTTATATGGGCATCCCAAACAGACTCCAGCCTAGTTAACAGCAGGAAAAATGATACTTCTCCTTTAGAGTGAACATGTAAGCCATCCTAATAACTATAGACCAATAACATGGCTTCTGACAATGTACAAACTATAGACTGGAATTGAGCAGACAGAGTTTCTAGTCATTTAGAAGAAAACTCAATCAATGAGTTTGTAGTCATTTAGAAGAAAACTCAATCGACAAACAAAATAAAGTCATAAACAAAGGATCATTTGTTGCTAAATAAAGTCATAATGGAGAATTGTACAATGGGAAGAATCTAAGTATGGCATGGATACATTACAATAAATCATTCGACAGCATCCCACATTCGTAGATAAAGGAGTGCTTACAAATGTATAAGATACAGCCTACTTTGATCAATTATATTGCAATAACCATTTAACAGTTGCAGACCACTTTACAATATAGCTATGTCAAAAGGCAAATTATTATCCTGGGGCAAAAATTCAAGGGAGTCTCTTCCAGGGTGATTGCTTGTCATCTCTATTGTTTTGTCCACTAAGCTAATTACTTAACAGATTAGACCTTGATTACAGTTTAGCTCTCAGAAAATAAATGTATTAAAAATTTCTCATCTACTTTTTGTAGATGATTTGAAACTATATATTTCATCAGTTGAAAGTACAACTGGAAGTAGTTAAAACTTTATCATATGATAAAGGGAAGGTCTACAAGAGGGTAGTGAGACCAGCTATGTTATATGGGTTGGAGACAGTGGCATTGACAAAAAGGCAGGAGTCAGAGCTTGACGTGGCAAGAGTTGAAGATGTTAAGATTTGCACTGGGTGTGACAAGGATGGACAGGATTAGGAATAAGTATATTAGAGGGTCAGCCTAGGTTGGAAGGTTTGGAGACAAAGCCAGAGAGGCAAGAGTACATTGGTTTGGACATGTGCTGAGGAGGGATGATGAGTATATTGGGAAAAAGATACTAAGGATGAAGCTACCAGGTAACAGGAAAAGAGGAAGGCTTAAAATAAGGTTTATGGATGTGGTGAGAGAGGACATGCAGGTGGTTGGTGTGACAGAGCATGATGCAGAAAACAGGAAGAAATGGAAACAGTTGCTCTGCTGTGGCGACCCCTAACAGGAGCAGCCGAAAGAAGAAGAAGTAGATAAAAATGACATTTGGTCTTGATAAATGTGCAGAAGCAGCACTTAAAGCACAAAAGTTGCAGTACCAAGAAAATATCAATCTAGGACAAGAATGTGATATAAAGGAACTTGAGCATGAAGGAGTGTAAAAATGTTTGGGAGCTGATGAGGGATCAGCTATAAAACACGATCAAATGCAAATAAAACTCAGTAAGGAATACTTTAGAAGACTAACACTAATATTGAAAATAGCCTTGACATCTAGGAATAAAGTCCAAACCATGAATCACTTTTATTCTTCCTGTTTTAATTTACGGTTTTGGTGTGTTAAACTGTCCTGAGTAGGTATTGGATCAGTTTGACAGAAAACCATGAAAAATGTTTCATGCTTATCAAATGATATATGAAAGTCAGTGTAAGCAAAGATTATATATTCTACGGTCTGAAGGAGTCATGAACCTTCTTGAAATTGATTACATGTATAGATCTGCAATCATGGACTGCATACATATCTCTGACCTCATCAGATCCAAACATAGTGAAGGTTTTACAACATGAGAAGAAAAAGTCTAAGATGACCTCTCTGCTTACTTTAACAGAAGCCTTCAGGTGGCAAATGGGAATGGAAATCAAACCAGAAGTGGACAAAAATCTGACAGCATCTAAATGTGCAAAAAACAGAAGATCAAATGAGAAGGAAAAATGTGAAAAAGCCATAAATATAGTGGCAGGTATAGAGATCTCCTGGAACAACATCAGGCTGATCAAGATTTGACAAAGGAATGGTTAAGGAAAGGTGAATTGAAATCAAAAGATGAAAGGTTAATAATGGCAACCCAGGATAGAGGACTGCACATGTTGGTTTACAAAGTTGATTGAACATATGGGAGAAACAGACAAATAAATGTAGGTTCTGTAAAAAAGAATTGGAAACAGACATTGTTGCTGGGTGTGATATAATTATGGCATACACAGAAAGGCACAATAATGTGGCAATATTTTTGCACTGGAGTTTGTGCAAACACTACAGTATAGAAGTAACTTTGAAGCACTGGAAACATGGACCACAAATCATTATAGAGAATGATGTAATATATATCACATGGGATCACCCGTTACAATTTAAAAAATAGATGCAAGAAAAACAGATATAGTAGTCCATGAAAAAAGACAAAAGTATTGATCACTGAAATTACTATAGCTAGCGATTATAGTGTCTCATGTACAGAGAGAAGCAAAGTCAGAAAATATCAAGATTTACAAGCAGAAATGGAGAGTAATGTGAACAAAAGGTACCCAGACAGTTTCAATCATAGTAGGAGCAATGGATCTAAAAAACAAACAACAAAAGTAATTTACAGTCGTATTTAGATATGCTTGCACTACATTTAACTCTATATGAACTGCAGAAGGAGTACTTTCTGGGGCACATTGTGGGTGCTGCTAAGAACAGTTTTGGCTAACAGCAAAGACTGAAAGAATATTACTGTAATTTAATTATACCTTGACTTAGGAATGTGGGCCATTCCTGTCATCGTATTAGAAGCCCAAAAGATTTGGAGAAATTAAACCACGGCCAGGACTTAAGCTGGCTGTGATTAAACCTTGGTGAATGCTTCACAGATTACTTGTCAAGAATCCATGAGTGACATAGAAAGGCTAGGGCAAGCCTAAAAAGGGGTGTGAGAGAGGAGAATAGGGCATATGGTCACAAACTCCAAAACCACTTATCTGATGAAAAGGACGCGAGGTGACTTTGGCAAAGAATTCAGGCCATAATGGATTACAAGCTTATTTCTTCTCAGTGTGAGGACAACACTGAATTTCTGAACAAACTCAACATATATTTCAGCAGGTCTAAAGAAGCACAAAACCAATGAAAGCTCCAACAAGCTAGAATGAAGATGTGCTTAGCCGAAATCCAACTGATGTCCATAAAACCCTGAGGAGGATAAATCCAAGAAAAGCATCTGATCCTGATAACATTCTGGGAAGGGTCCTAAGAGACTATGCTGGGCAACTGATAAATGTACTCGCAGACATATTCAATACCTCATTGAAACAGGACATTGCTTGCGGGTGCTTCAAGAACACCACCATAATACCTGTGCCTAAGAAGGCTCCACAAAGGACTTCAATAACTACTACCCTGTGGCTCTCATCTCCATAGTAATGAAGTGCCTACAAAGGCTGGTCAAGGACCATTTAACATCCAGACTTCCGTCATCCTTGGACCCACTCCAGTTTGTGTACAAACCACATTTATCCATGGTAGATGCTATTTCACTGGCACTCTGTCTATCATTGGACCACCTGGAAAACAACAACAGCTATGTGCATATGGTATGCATTGATTTCAGCTTGGCATTCACTGCAGTCATACCTCAACAATTGATAGAGAAGTTAACTCAACTAGGTGTCAGCACTCCAATGTGCAACTGGATTCTGGATTTCCTTACTGAAAGGCTACAAACAGTATGTGTAGGATAGAAACCTCAAATTGTATCACCTTGAGCACTGGTGTACCTCAAGGCTGTGTTCTGAACCCTCTGCTATTCACTCTGTTAATGTACGACTGCACTACCAAGTACAGCTCTAATCATACAATCACGTGTGCAGATGATAGCACAGATGTGGGTCTCACCAGCAATGAGGAGGAAATGGCCTATAGGGAGGAGGTGAGACAACTGATAACTTGGTGTGCTAACAACAATCTGGCACTCAATGTGAATAAGACCAAGGTGGTAATCATGGATTTCAAATTAATGAGAAACATTGGAGAGGGTAAAAAGCACAACGTTTCTTGGGGTGCAAATCTCAGAAGACTTGTCTTGATCTTTGAACGTAAATGCCATTAACAAGAAAGCACAACAATGTCTACACTTTCTGAGAAGGTTGAGAAGAGCAAATCTACCAGTTCCTGATCTGACAACCTTCTACAGGAGCACAACAGAGAGCATCCGGACAAACAGTTTTACAGCTTGGTATGGCAACTGCTCCACCACAGACCACAAGTCCCTCCAAAGAGTGGTGAAAGCAGCAAAAAAGATTACCAGGACCACACTATCATCTATTCAAGACTTGGACCAGTCTCATTGTCTCAACAGATACAGGAAAATAGTCAGGGGCTGCACACACCCTACATATGGACTGTTCATGCACCTAACATCTGGAAGTCATTATCGCAGCATACATTGCAAAATGACCAGATTTAGTAGAAGCTTCTATCCCCTGGGCATCAGCCTACTGAACTCCAATAGCAACTTACATCTCGCTTGACATCAGGGACAGTAGGTAATATGATGAGTGAGAAGCATATTTGCATGCAATAACCTTAAAATGTCTTAAATACACTGTGCAATTAATCTAGCAGAGTATAACCTTATTTCTGTGCAATATCCGCTGATGCTAAAACAGCATCCTGTGCAATAAGTAACAGCTGTGAAATTTTTGTGCAATAAATATCGTGTTTCCTTAGACTAGTGCGAACAGAATCCTGTGCAATAAGTAACGGCTGTGAAATTGTTGTGCAATAAATATGGTGTTTCCTTAGACTAGTGCCAACAGAATCCTGTGCAATAAGTAACAGCTGTAAAATTTTTGTGCAATAAATACCGTGTTTCCTTAGTCCAGTGCCAAAAGAATCCTGTGCAATAGGAAGTAGCTGTGGAATTCTGTGCAATAAATACTGTGTATATTTAGCTTAGTAAATGTCTGTTGATATGTAAAATAGTAAATATTATGTAGTAGGAATGTTTAAATGTAGTAATGTGAATTGTTGTATATGTTAGATGTTTGCACACAGAGCCTGGAGTAATGTCATTTCTTTCAGTTGTACTTGTTGTGGAGTCTGAATGACATTTTTTTGCTTTGCTCAATGCCACAACTACACTCAGCACTTCCTGGTTCTCTACTGTGCATGTTGTACCATGTAGTACTCAGTTTTGATCATATAAGAAAGGTCCTCAACTGCATTTGTAGTTATAATTCGTTCATGATCTACAGCTGTACCATCACAAAGCAGTACAACAACTATAGCTTCTATCACTTCTCCCCAGGATGTATCTGAAACATTTTCAAACATATCTGAAATTGTTACCAAATATAATTTCAGAGTGGCTAACCACTGTTTCAGAATGTTGTAACAATAATTTCTTCCAGTATCTCAATATCATTTTTTTTCTGTTGTATCATATAGCATAGTTTCACAGGTCTCATTCAGATTTCTCTCAATGTCTGCCATGATGGCTTCTTTCCCAACTTTTCCAAGAAAGAGTGTGGGGCCATTTTATAGCCAAAACATGTTCTTCTTAGTCATATTTGTATTATTGCATCTCTTATTTTAAAACAAATAATCACATTTATTATTCTATGTAGACCAAATACAACTTCATAAAATGTATATTTTGTCTTTCTTATCATGCTAAATATGTCCATAATAACCATGTATTTTCTCTATATATTCTATATGTATTTAATTTATTTCATTTTTATTACTGCTCCTAACAAAAATTACCTGAAATCCTCAATTCTTTTAAATCATATAAAAACATTTCACATTGTCTTTTCTCTGTAAATTGTTAAACATGGATCATTCTTTAGAATGTTGTTTGAATGTCATTCCGTTTTTAACTGTCAATTCTCCCAGTGAAAAGTGCCAAAACATCCCCACTCCAAAACTTAATCTACTGTTTTTTTTCTTATCATACTTCTCTGTTTCTATGTTTAAATCTTTTAAATGTTCTGTTAAAAGTACTTTACTATAATGTTTTTATATCAGAGCAGTATGTTGTCCTTGCTGTTCACCCACTTCCGTAATCAAACCAACAGTGTAAAGTCCCATACTTTGTATCATACATTTTACCATTGTTTTTACATTTCCCCTCTCCCCACTCTGAATTACATCCTCTCATTTCAGTCATATTAATTGATTAGAATCATAATACAATAGCATGACTTTGGTTGCAAGGCATAACACAGTGTTGACCTGTGGTTAAGTATCAAAATATAATTTTTTAAGTGTATAATCTTATGACATTTGATTTTCAAATCAAGCCATGCTTTCCAACCCCCAGTTTGTATAACCTCTACATCCTATATACTTTTCAGATTATTCTCTTCACAGTTTTCTTGTAAATAACTCTTAGTGCCAACCAGTTTAAGTTAAATTGTAAAAATAACAGTCTTTCCCATGTTCGTTTATTCAAATCCCGTGTGACTTATGTATTCCATAGAACAAAATATTTTGTCCATGATCTTTGCCGCATTAAATCAATAGATACAGACGATGTGTAAAGAATGTCTTCTTGAAATGTATGACAGAATAACTCTCTCAGGAAGAAAATGCAGAGGCTGAATGATTTAGTTCCATGACTCATATTAGTCTTTTTTTTACATAAAATCCTTACCAACAATCATTTTGTTTCAATTTAGCAGTTTGTCATATTGTCATCCTACTATTTTTTAAACTGAAAAATAAAAAAATAAAAACTGCTGCATGAGTCTATTGGGATTCGAGAGGATCACTGACATCTCTAATTTTACTTTCCACTGCAATAATTGTACTTCCCTCTACCAAGCATCTGCTTCCTGTGCCAGGGTTCTCAGTATGACCGTATGCTGTTTCTGATTGTTTTGATGTGAAGCAGTTTTGTAACAGGCTCTGCTTCATATTAAAGAAGTGTCTGTAAAGATAAAGAAATGAGAAGTCATATAGCTCAACTGCTTTAAGATCATGGTAAGAGCCACAAAACAAGTAATCTCCTAGCTGTTGATATCTCTTAAAGGTAGTAAACGGAAGAAGAAGAAGGCTAGTGCTTTGGTCCCATATTAAGTTCATAGACAAATGCAGGATGTGGCCTGCAGACATAGAAACTTCCAAATATCTAGATGGTAAAGCTGTTGTTGCTACATCTTTGCAATCTACTTTACAAAGCATATTATCTTGTCTGCTAAAAGTCAACATAAAAGGTGTTGTGCACCATGGATTATTTAAATCAATAACTGTCATAAATGGCTCAAAAGTGAATATACACTTCTTTACAGTACTGCAGGAAGCCAGAAAAAAATTCTAAGAGTTGAATCAAATACATTACAATGATGACTATGCCGTCAAAGCCAAATAGATATCCAAGGGGTTACTGTTAATTACTTATCAAAGAGCCAGCAGTTAGAGACATAGCTAGGGCAGTTGATGGCCTGGGCAATCCCCAGAGTAGCACCCCTCTTAAACTAAAGTTGATGACCAAAAAATATATAGACCAAGAAAAATGTCTCTGTAACTGTAACAAAGTGCTTATACTAACTCCTTGAATGCTTTCTTTTAAGCAGTGCAGATAATAAAATGAAGTCCTTTACTGCCCCCACACCCAATGAGCAACTCCTCTGAGGTGCTGATTGCAACCTCTCAAACTTTGCGCCCACAGCCATCCCCTTTGCCATAGAAAAAGTACAATGTTATTGCCACCAGTGCTGGGGAACAGTCAATGATAAGCTGCCAAGCTAGTTGATAAAAACACAGGATGTGCATTGAGAAATGTTCAAATGTTAGAAGCAATGGCAAGACTGAGCACTATCAAAACACATAGCAGATGCAGTGGATGGAATTCATAGACAGCTTGTATATGTACACAGCAGGATAGTATTTCATAATTTCTCTACTGCTCAGTAGCCCTAGCATGTGTGCAAGGCCTGTGCTAATTAGACCATGGTATGTCCCAGCACACTGCTTTTTAAGGATTCTTAGAACATTGTATGTTCCAGTACACTGCCTTTTAAGAATTTTTAGACCACTGTATATTCTAGTACACTGTTTTTTAAGGATTCTTAAACCAATGCATGTTCTAGTACACCTCTTTTTAAGGATTCTTAGGCCATTGTACATTTTAGTAAACTGCTTTTTTAAGGATTCTTAGACCATTGTATGTTCCAGCACACTGCTTTTTAAGAATTCTTAGACCACTGTATGTTCCAGTACACTGCTTTTTAAGAATTCTTAGACCACTGTATGTTCCAGTACACTGCTTTTTAAGGATTCTTATACCACTGCATGTTCCAGTACACTGCTTTTTAAGGATTCTTAGACATTTGTGTTTTCTAGTACACTGCTTTTAATGGAGTCTTAGACCACTGTACATTCCAGTACACTGCTTTTTAAGGATTCTTGCAAAGCACATTGATTCGTATATGCCTGTACTATGGAATATCCATATTAGGTAGAACAATCCACATCAGACACACATTTCAACCCAGCTGTTTAAAAACTGCATAATGGCCTGAGCATTAGTACAGAGAATGCACTAATTACTGTAGTCTGGGTTTGATTCTCTCAGCCTCTATTTGCCTACTGTATGACTCTGAGAAAGTCACTTAACCAGACAGTACTCCTAGCATAAGTCTGAAAAAGGTCCATGTGTATCAATGTTCTATCCCAGTAAACAAACAGACAAACAAACAAATAAACATACAAGCAAACAAACTCAAACAGACATACAAACATGCAAACAAAAACAAACCAAACAAATACACAAACTCATACATAAAAAATAAGTGTCTGTGTTGTATCAGTGTGTGTATACGGGCTTGGGCATGTTCTTGTAGGTACCTGTACTTACTTGCTTCTGCAGGCTGGTGTTTATAATGCTCAGATAAGTGATTCATATTAATGCAGATTAATTATTAATGTGATTTACGTGTCATGTATATTGTGAATGGCTACGAATCTCATGACTTCAGAATATTATTGCAACTTGCCTTACCTGAATATTGCAAAACAAGTTACTGTGTTCCTGTCTATGAATCCCACATAAGAGTTAAAAAAATATTCAAATACAATTGTGACATTGCTTCTTTTGAAGAACAAACAGAGAAGCAATCTTGTCTTACAAAGTTGGGCATCCATCTTCTGCTGTCTCTCTGGTGCCACAGTTAGATTAAAGAGACATCTTCTGTAGAGGAATAGAAAAGACAGACTGTGAGAGGTACAAATTAGGATGGAGTACAGCCTCTAAATTTTCTGTCTAATAGAAATCTTTAATTGACAAATGGGACTAGGATGAAACAGAGAGTTCACAAGCAGATGGCAGCCATGCAAGGAAATGAAACGATGGAATTCCAGTGAGTAATGAATGGCAGGAGTGAAATGTAAAAGCCAAAAAATTCTTGGACCAGTCAGGATTTAGTAAACAGAAGCAGAAATCACAGGCTGAGGACTTGTCAGTTTAACATGTTATAGGAACTCTCACTGATGGGGCAGGGTACATAGAAGAATATGGGATACTGTGCTGTCAGATAAAGGAACTCTACAAATTCAACTAAGGGAGTCAGAAGTCAAATTAAGGTATGCCTCGTCTGTTCAACTGATGTTGAAAATTGGAGAGCAGGTAGTCTTCTTCATAGTGCAGAAGGGTGAAGCCCCACCTCTGTCCTAGATGCCATGCAATCAGTTAGACAGTTTCTACAGTAGCCAATGGAAGAGGATGGGAATATGTGACTGATGTGGCTTGCACTGCTTGATATGGAGTGGAGGTGGGGTGTCATAGTGTATGATAAGCAGTATATACTATAGCCAGGGCTAGGCAATAGAGTTCTGGAGGTTGGTATTGCAACTGCTTGCAAGTGCCATGGAGTATGAGGGGTAGAGTACACTAAAAATGCTTATTATGGCTACCTGAATAGCAACATCCTTCTGATATAACTTGACCCCATGCCATGAGAAATAAGTAAACAGATTACCTCTTAGCTCTCCATATGCATAGCTAGGAATGGATTCAAGGAATGCTGAAGGGATGGATGGTTTGTAGGTAAAGGAGGTAAAAAAATATTTAAAAATAAATATAAATAATTAAAAAGGTAATTGTGAATTTGAAAGTAAAATAATCATAATAAAGATATAAAGAAGAAAAAGCTATAGTTACTGTCAATTACAGCATGACATTAAAACATAAATAAATGATGACAAAGATAACAAAATACTTTTAATTGTCTTGCTGTACAGGGTTTAACATTAAGTGTTCAATTCTGGACAAAGTTGGGAGTCGGCTTTACACAACATATGTTATAGTGGGTTGTATATGAAGTTTTGAAGATGAATAATTGGAGGGCAATATACAAGACTGAACTTTGCTGCTGCACTTTGAGAAATAAATGACAGTTTAAAAAAGTGAGGAGGGTGGTAATAATCTTCTTCTGATGATAAAGGAGACCATTTGGTCTACTTGATATGAATTGTAGTTTCCAAAACCCAACTTATTGACAGCACTGTCTCTCCACCCCATCTTAACCAAACCAATTTTCCGGTACTTACGTATTATCATACAACCACATTTACATCAGGAAAACTGTCGGTTTTCCAAGCTGTAGTCGTGGCGATCAAAGTAGCAAAAGTTTGTAATGAGGACAATATAACAGTCCTTACATCTTTCTATCTTTCTGGCCGATAAGTAAATATATAGTTTTCTTGTTTTTCTTGAGGGTAGTTGGGTGGACAAACACGCAACCCTGACGGACTGCCGTAACCCCCTAATGAGTTTTACTCATTCTTGCAAGGTACCTGTTTGACCCAAAAACATTTTATCACTTACACAGACTTTTACATTTTTGTACACAGAACACACTGGTCAGTTCATAAAATTGGTGAAATCTGTCATCCTAATCATGCCTCTGAAGTGTGCACAACTGTCCATGCAGTCTGCTGTGTAACACATACAACCTGCATTTTGAACTAAACAATTGAGGACATCAGTCAGCAGAGAAATGAGAATTTTTTCAGATTCCTATTTCATATCCTTTATGACATTTCTGTCACTGCAAAGATTTTGTTGCACCACTTAAGTTTATAATGGCACTGTTTGAAAATCGATCTGCGGTTTGAAACATTTCTTCCGTGGAGTTTTTGTCTGTCTGTGGAATTCTTTAAGAAAGCAGTTGACATATACCTCCAAATGACATAACACCGCGGCAAAACTATTTCAGGGGCTGACTAGCCACAAATAACAACACTTTGTCTAAAAACATTTACAGAGCATATCCTGACATGGTTTATACGAAAGACACATACATACACTGCAATCGCGTGCTACATTTAAAATATCAGGTAGTGAGTCTGGATTGTGGTTGGATAATACATAAGTACCATTTCTCCTACAGATATTAAAATAAAATTTCATATCTTTATTTTGCAGGGTAGCTATATACTTCTGTTTCCCCCGATATGAGTGCTGTACCTCCACCCCCTGAGTCGTAATTTATAATGGACCCACCTCAGAAGAACTAGAAGTATTTATTTTCCTTTTCCTCTGTGTTAGTGCAGCCTCAGGACAGTATATTCAGAAGCTGTCAGCATAGGGGCAGGAGCCCCACAGTGTTGGTGCAGGGTAGAGCCCTTTTGCCAAAGATATAAACATTAACAACTAGATTTCTTTGATATATCATGGTGGTCTACCAGTTAGTGAAATGGCCATCTGTTGTAGACACATGCATTACATTTAACTTTGATCCATCAAATGTGACCCTGCTAGTCTTGGGCAGAAAAAGGGGACATATGGCATAGAGTATGAAGAAAGAGACTGCAATGTTAAGAGATGGTGGCAGTAGCCCATTCACGTCTGAGATCAGCAAAGGGAAGAAAATTGTTATTTAATAAGTGATTTAAACATTCATAACTAAGGGAAAGGGAAATACATGTAGACTGACAGACTGGCCATGGGAGAGAGGAATAGATGAAAGGACAAGAGCTTTGTTAGTTCAGCTTTATGCATATGTACTATGTACAGCGTGCATGCTGTGTATATGTTGCATACATTCCACATAATGTTCACTGTTGTCATGAACGTGTCAGTGCCACATACAACTAACAAAGCAAAGTTAGTGTTGGAAAGGCAACATACATTACATGCTCTGTAATGACGGGCAAAGGTGGGGGTGAGGAAGGGTTTTATATGAAGTGGTTAGGGGCTCAGGAAATACATACATGTCAGTCAAGGTTAGCAAGACTGCAGAAAAAAAAATAGAATAGGGATTAGGGGCAACCACACAAATAAATTGTTCATTGCTCTTTTGCTAAAGTTTTCTATGGAAACCCACAGATATTTTTATTTGTTAACACCTTTAAAGAATTAGTTATATTGAGAATAGAGGCAACATGTTCACATTTACAAACATTATTCATCACATATGTTCTCTAATACAATTATCATCAAAGTAACATTACATAATTTGCTCAATTCTTGCCTTCCCCTAAACCTCACTCCTTCTCCAAAACATTATTCTGCATGTATTTTTCCCACAATTTCCATTTTGTTCTATGTAGTTTGCTCCTGCCCTGTTCTAAAGATGTCACTTCCATGTTTTATCTATGTTACAATATCCAATACTTCAAATACAGTTGGTTTAGACTTTGATTTCCATTTTCTACTAATTGGTTTTTTAGCACCAAGCAGAATTAAACTTATCAAGGCCTTACTATGTTTAGACAATTCAGGTCCTGTATCCAAGCTAAAAAATAATTTTCTCACTTATACTCATTTGTTTACCCAATATTTCTGACAGTGTACTCCGTAAGGAATTTTTAATGTCTGCCAACACATTATACTCCCAAAACATGTGTTCTGAGTTACCACTTTCTTGCCCATCACACCTCCAATTTTTGCCACCTACCTGAGGAAAAATTATTTGGAATCTGCTTGCGGTATAAAAATACCTATGCAAACACCTCCAAGCAAAAATCCTAAATCCTCTAGACTTTATTGCATATTTGGAAGCCATACATATGTCCTCCCATTTTTCCTTGTGAATTGCTTATCCAATCTATCTTCCCAATCTTTTCTAACTTTCTTGGCTTCTATAGTTATCATGCAATATTTTATATGCCCTGCTAATTATCCCTTTTTTAACAGTTCTGTTTTAGATTCAGCTAATAACTCTACAAGATCAAGTCTTTCACCTAGGACTCTCCCATCCTTTTCTGTTTGCCTATACTCTGATATCATTCCCTGATAGGAAAGGCAGTCTCTAGCCTGCAGTTCAAATGTCTTCTTGGCCTCTTCCCATTTTTTATCTTTCCCTCTCTAGTTATTTGCTCCCAGTACTTTGGTTCCTTTGCTAGTTTTCCCAGCAAATTCCAGGTCCTTCTTGCCTATTCTGTGCAATCCTAATAGCAGTCATCCCTATCAGTATAATTTCTTTCTCCAGTCTCATGTTGGCTTAGTTCTTAGAATACTTTCTGCTATTTTATGAATATAATATTCTGTATGGCTGTTATTCTTCTTAAGATTCTGCATCCAAAATCTCACAATCTCTTTATTTCTTGAATTTCATCTCTGCTTCATTATCATCCCTTTCCAATTTGAATGATAGCTTTCTGCTTGTATTATCTATATATCAAAACCTATATTTCTTTGTAATTTGTGTCCTTTTTGTTTTTGATGAATGTGAATTGGGTCAGAGCCAGGGTTTTGAGGTCGTCTATGTCTTTATTTATGAGGTCCATGATGATACATTCTATGGCCTTACAGATGAGGCTGGTCAAGCTTATGGGTCTATAATTCCCTGGGACTGTTGCTAATCCACCTTTGTGGAGGGCAATAACTGTCACTGTTCTCCACTCTGCAGGAACAAAGCCTGTGGTTAGGCTATGACTGAATAAGATACTTACTGATGATGGTAGTTCATGTTTTAGTTTGTTGAGAAGACAGCCTGGGATGCCATCTGGTCCCATAGAGGCTGTGTTTTTTGCCTTAGACAAGGCTTTAATGACCTGCTGTTTGGATAGGTAGGGTGGGAGGGAAGTTGGTGGCAAAGTTTGTGTTAAGTTTGGCGGGGATGAAGGAGTGAAATTTTCACCAAATCTGTCCACTAGCAGGTTTGCTATCTCTACATGTTCAGTGTGTGCAATACCATTCGTCACTAGTTAAACACACATCTGGGTCTGGCTGCATTTGCTTTTTTACTTTGTCTGAAGAAGTTTGGTGATATCTACCAAACAAAAACTCTCGCCATTTTATGTTGAATAAAAGCCTTGGATTTTATTTGGGGATTCCAGTCTGTGTGACTTTTTCATTTGCATTTACACATCTGAGTCCCAACTTTTAGGCTTTGTACATAGCTGTAGAAGGCCTTATGGTTACCCTTGGCTGTGATTGCTAAACTTTTCTCACAGTTAACCTTAGAGGATTTGACATGTTGTCTTATTTGCCTGTTGAGGCTGAGGAGAGTGCTTTTCCATTGTTGGGGCCCAGCCTTAGTTTTCTTAAACAGCAACTTTTTTATTTGTTGTAAAGTTTGTTGATGCTGGATGTCTACCAGGGTGGCTTTTTTTTTCTTGGGGCTCTGGCTTTGATTCTCTCTGGAACAGCTGAGGCTATACACTTATACAAGTGATTGTATAAGGTTTGGTGTAGTTACCACTTCCAGCTGGGGGTGGGGCTTGGAATGCATGTCTACCTTCCTCTAGGAGGGTATAGTTTGCCTTGGTGAAGTTTTTTAGTCTGACTTCATCTTTTTTGAGTGCTGGTGTTAGTGCCAGTTTGAAGAGGACCAATTTGTGGTCAGATTTAACTAATGAGGGTACGACAGCTGCGGTGGTTCATCTGTAACCTTTACCCTTTGTCAGCCCCTCTAAATTGTTTTTGTTTAAACATATCTCTCCTGCTTTTATATCTCTTCTATTTTAAACTCCAATTTCATTTTATCCCACCCACTAACTGTAACTTCTGAAGAAATTTCTATCTTTCCTAATAGTTCTTGAATAATTTCTGCAACCCATTCTTTAAATTCCTCTCTTTTTAAGAGATAAATGGGGAAGCACCAGTATTTCATTTTTAACTTCATTACCCTGCATTTTTTTCTTAGTTGCTATTGGTGCATGATCTGAAATATTTTTTTTCCAAAAACATTTTTATTTTGTTTTCATTATAAGCATACTTAAATGTACATATAACAAACACAATAAAACAACAACAAAATGATTTACAATATTTACATACATCCATGATAAACAATCACTTTATCCATGAAAAGTTATCAGTATTTGTTACAAAGGTTTTTCAACTTTTGCCATGCTATTTTTATGAGTAATGTTATGAGTTCTATAACAATTGGTTTACAGTTCTTTTTTACAAACAACTTTTGCTAAATTAATACATTTTTTAAACATCAAATCTTTTCCAGTTCAAAGTAATAACTTTTCTGGCAATTGCAGGAATTAACCAGAGTAACTGAATCTGAGATTTAGGTATTACATTAGGTATAGGAACACTGAATAGGATTAGTGAGTTAGAAATATGACAGTTATCAGACCATAAAGCTTTTACAAAACATCTGAAGTCTTTCCAGTATTGAATAACATTTCTACATTCAATGAACATGTGAACCCAGTTGGCCTCTAGTAATTCATCACATTTCCAATATTTATTTTCACTGTTTTTGAGTATAAGATTTATTTTATGTGGAGTATAGAAACTCCTATTCATAAATTTCCATGTATACAATCTCCAATATAATAAAGAAGAGGTACCATACGTAGAGTTCAATAATAGTTTTTTGGATTCATCAGATATTTGTTCTCCATTAATATTTACATAGTAATTCCAAAAATCTGGGTCAAACTTTAGTGCCTTCTCTTAGTATCTTATAGATAGGTGAGATACTTAATTTTTGATCATCTGTCTTTTCAAGACACCTAATAAAAATCTGGATCAAGCTAGGTATAAACTCAGTCTCTAGGTTGATCGATACTCTCATTTTGTTTTCTATAAACTGCCATAATGAGTGTATAAACAACCATCTTAACTATTATCTAAACTACATAGAAGAGAATTTAGTGGTTTAATACTCTTATTTTCAATAAAATGATGCCAGAATATCAAGTTATTTTCCTTTAATTTTTGCATCACATTGATGTTGAAAGAATCTTGGAAATCAGGGGAATATACTGTAGGGAATATAAGAAATAGGATTGTTTAATGTTGTAATTACAATCAATTATATTTTTAAAGTTATTAAATATTTGATTAATGCCATAATAAAAATGATCAAACTTCTTATTAAATAAACAAAATTCATGTAAAAGCCAATGAACTCTTATTATTCTGTATTGTTCCTTAAATTGATTTTCTATTGTTCTGACATCAGTTATATGAATCTCATGTATTATTTTCCAGCCAGATATATAGGTAGGTGAGATCCAATGTAATATTACATTCATTATAACTGATTTGGAATAAAGATCTAAGCTAGAGAATGCTATCCCATTCCTGTTCCAAGCTCTAATGTGACATTTATATGCAATCATAGGTTTTAAGGGGAACCATAAACATGTAAGTAGCATGTAATCTAATTTTTTAAATAAGTTTTTGGGAGGGAGTAGTATCAACGACTGTATATAAAACAAAATTTTAGGTAAATTTATCATTTTAATTAAAGAGAGCCTATCCTCCATTGTGAAGAACATTTTATTCCATATTTTCATTAGTTCACTAATGATGGTTATTAAATTATTGTAGTTTAGTTTAACAGACTCTTTCCATGTACTCTTTATACTGACACCCAAATATTCTAATACATCATTCACCCAATTAAACAGGCTATTATCTCTTAGGTTTTTGTTGATTTTTTTTGTTAATTAGTGATGCTTTGGATTTATTATGATTACATTTAAGCCTTGACATTTTTTCAAACTTGCTTAAGGTATTTATAACATCATGCAAATAACCATCAATATCACCCAACGTTAACAGCATATCATCAGCAAATAATTGTATCTTAGGACAACAGTCCTTATTAACTTGAAAGCCTTTTATATTTTGCTTGTTTCTGATATATGTAGCACAAGGTTCCATTGAAAAACAAACAATAATGGTGACAAAGGACAACCTTGTCTAGTTCCCTTGAAGATTTCTAGTGGTAAAGATAGACATGATCCGATTTTCACATAAGCTTGTGCTCCATTATAAATTTTCATTAATAAGTTGAAAAAATCTGAGGAGAACTCAAAACCAATCATAATTCTTTGTAGACAAGACCAACTAATAGAATCAAAAGCCTTTTCTATGTCTAGGCTGATAATAGTTAGTTGTTTTTTGTATTTGCATGCTATGACTATTAATAATAGAAATTTAATAATGTCATCTTGCACTTTTCTATGAAGAATGAACCCTGTCTGATCATTATGTATTAGATTAGGTAATATTTTCTTTATCCTATTAGCTAATATTGTCATGAAAATTGTATAATCAGTGTGTAGTAATGAAATTGGCCTATATGAATCACAAGATTTGGGGTCCTTACTTTCTTTTATAATGGGGGAGATAATTGAATATTTCCACGATGGGGGTATTATACATTTTTGCTTAACCATAGTAAAGGCAGTCATCTTTTTCTTTATCTTGAATTAAAGTATTTATTACATTATCTATCTCCAAAAGTGGTGTGTTATTGTTTATATCTTTATAGTAGTTTTTGAACACTTCTAATATGCCCATTAAGTTAGATGTACTCTTAACTGAACCATCAATTTTATAGTTAATCTCATTAATAAGATTGTGATTTTTTTTTTATTTTGGATCTTACCACTATTTTATGTAGATAGTTAGGATTTACAACATAAGATTGTAATTTTAATTTTTTCAGGTTTATGGCTACTTTATGATTCAGAACTTCTAAGTATTTTTGATTTAACTTAATAATTTTATGTGCTACTTTATTTGGTTTTGCATTCATTTTTATCTTGTCTATGTTTTTCTGTAAGTCTAAAAGTTCTTTGTCCCACTCTCTCCTTTGTTAAGGTACCAAGATTTTATTCTACCATATATACATAAACTTTTAAGGTGTCCCAAAGTATAGTATCAGTCACTTCACCATTATCATTTGTTTCCATAAACATGTCTATTTCTTTCATTATCCATTCCCTAAAGTCTTTTAACTTAGTTATGTAAGCAAGAATTCTCTGTAGAAATCTTAAATCATCTGTATGCTTAGTTAATGTAAAGTTTATAGCATTATGGTCTGAAAGTGGGCAAGTCATTATAGATACTTCACTTATTTTTGAGTATATATTATTTGATACAAAGACCTTATCAATGCTTGTTTGTGTACAAAACCGATATGAATAGTGAGTATAGAATAAGGAATAATGTTCTCTTTGACCATGTATATCTTTAAGGTTCATCTGGTTTTTTAAAGTCATTTAACTTCCTGGCTTGAGATGTTAGTTTTATTTTACCATTTTTAGAAGTATCATTGCCTGATAATAGGCAGTTAAAAATCACATGTTGCGATAATTTCCCCTTTTGCATTTAAAGTAATCAGGTCCAGATATTTGTCAACATAGTTAGTACTTAGTCCTGGTATCCAGTATGTATTAATCAAAGTATAATACTTTCTATTGATTTCCAAAATAACTATGCGTAGCATCCCATCTTTATCTGAAATTGTATCTGTAATTTTTGGCATAGTATAAGTATTTTTCCATAGAATAAGAGTGCCTCTTCTCTTAGTTTTAAAACATGAATCAGCCAGAATGGTATAGCCATTAAATGAGTATTTTTGTAGGTCTTTTTTAGTAGATGGGTTTCCTGTAAAAAGATGATCGGGGCTTTATGTATTTTGATATATTTAAGCAAACCAGCTCTTTTGACATTATTGTTCAAACCATTAATGTTTAGGAAAAACATTTATAAGCCATTGACTATAATGTGTATGTTGTTACTTACTGAAAGACCTTTCTTTCATGTTGACTTGAAATCTACTGAAAACTTACTTATCATGGATGTATAAAGTGTATTAAGCACTACTTTCAAAAACCCAAACTATTTACAAACACATGCATAAAACATGACGTTTCTGGTTTAGTTAAAAACTTAACTAAATCATCCATCCACCACCTCTCCAACACCAAAAGACAGACATTATCCATCTCTGCTTAGAATATAGTATAAAAACAAAAAGGAAAAGCATTATGAAAGCAACTAAAGAAATCTGAGTCCATGAAATATACATTAAAATGAGAGCGTCCAATATAACTGAAGCTATATGAATATGGCACATATAATAATAGCACCTCTGATAAGTAGATATGTCAGAAATACACACCAGATCAAAGTATGTATAAATATTAGAAGCTGAAGGTTAAGAAGATTGTCAATATTTCCAAAACTTTTCAAGAAACATAAAATGTTTTAACCATTTTGTCAGTCATCTAACATTTTTCATGTAAGGATCTGTTGAATGTATATATATATATATATATATATATATATATATATATATATATATATATATATATATATATATATAAACACATTACAAAAAAAGGCTCACAACCCTCTGTTTAGTTATGTAACATGTCCGCTATTTAAATATGCATAATGAGTTTTCTAATGCAGCTTCTAGCTCATTTGATGTCATTTAGTTACTAAATGTGTCATTGAATTTGTAGAATGTATGCATCTATAAAAATAGGTATTTTCAAAGGAGTTAAACACTTTTATCAGAACTAATTATTTACCATTTAAAGTATCTAAGTGAAGGATAACATAATTTTAAGAGAAAAGAAATCTAAATACAGCCATTTAACAAGTTCAAAGGGTCAAGTGATGTCATCACTATTGTTTCCTCAAGCTGCAGCTTCATAAAAAGTTATCCAAATAGGCTCATGCATCACAAAGGTTGTCTCAAGTGAGGAAAAAAGTATTTTTGGTGGTAAATCAAATCTTATAGCTTTTAGAGTTTACAGAAAGCAGAAAACAAAAACACTCAAGCTGCCTTGTCAGTGCATGTCATGAATCATCACAACGAGAACAGACATACAGACCACCAGTTTCTTCACAAAATATCAACATCATGAAAAAATTAACCCTTTCATATAAAAAGTTATTTAGAAGTAACAACAGCTGCCTCAAATCAGAAATCATTTTATAACATTTCAATCATTTACCAACCAATTAATCAGACCAGAGAAAAAAAGAACCTAGTATGTATATATATATATATATATATATATATATATATATATATATATATATATATATATATAAAACATATTAGCCATCTATAAAACACCATTAATGTACTGTATTAATGTTTATATATGTCTAAACAAAGAGTCTAAAACATCTAGTTAGAAACACTAATCAGAAACATATTGTGACCCCACCACTGACCCACTTGAAAAAATGCACTTTGGTATTAAGTCAAATTATACTATTACTGAAGAATTAGAAGACATATATCATTTGTAGTTATTTAAAAGGGAAAAGTATGTAAAGTACTTATAGTGGGGAAAAGAGATAAAAGGAACATTAGTAACAAAAAGGAATAGGAAGAAAGAAGAGCGAGAGAGAAAGAGAGAGAATGTTATTTAAATACTTAGTACTATATGTAATTAGAAGTAGATATAGAAAGGAAAAAAGAAAGTTTATAATAAAGATGATTCACATTACCTTACAGTACAGAGATTTTGCAGAATCAAATATATTATGATTGATAAAATAGAGCATTTAAAATTGGAAGGAATTTTTTCATGTGTCCTTTATTTTCTTAGTTTTGTTTTCTCCTTCCTTCACAGACCATCCATTTTTTGTTGCCTGTCTCTTCAAACTCTGGGATGACAATTCCATTTCTTCTATGTCTGACAGTATTTTCTTCTTTTGAATAAATTCTACTGCTTCTTGTAGGAAATCAAAGATCTTCTGGCAAGGTAATTTTTATTCTTGCAGGAAAAATAATTTGAGCTTTAATATTGGCTTTTTTTCAAGGACTTAATTAGAGGAACACACTCCTTTCTTCTGGATATGACTGTAGAGGTGTAGTAATTGTCAAAACGAATAACTTTTCATCCATCTTGATAGGGGAATTAGTCCAAGCTGATTTCAGCACTAAGTCCTTGTCTTGTGAGGAAAGAAATCTAACTATAATAGACCTGGGGTTAGATGAACTTAGAGACAAAGCTGGATTTGCCAGGGACCAAAAAGCCCTCTCAGTTCCAAAAGAGAGGATTCAGGCATGTTTAGTGCTGATGAAAACTACTTATTGAGGAATTGAATCATGTTAGCACCCTCTTCTTTCTCAGGAATTCCACATATTCTTATGTCTTCCAGTTTTTCAATCAGCCTGGCATTTTGTTTCAGAAGAAATTCATTGTGATGTTCATTTTCTGTCACTCTAGTATCCAGGTCAGTTATTGTTTCCTCTAAGACAAGAATCTGTTCAGCCTGTTTTTTTACTATTACATGTAGAAGTTCCAGTTGTTTACGGCATTCTTGTTTAATAATATCCATTTTGTTTTCAAATCTGTCCATTTTTAGTGACAGTTTTGGATGTTTGTTATTATAAGATAGTGACAGTTTTGGATGTTTGTTATTATAAGATGTAGTTCTTTCTTCACTGCACTCTCCTGGTGTGGGTTCTTCGAGTTGCTCTTGTTGAGATCTCCAGTAGAAAACTTCTTGAAAGGAATAATTAAAAAATTCTCTTGACTATGTATTAATTATTAGAAAATAATAAAGAGTCTATATTAATCTATCTTTTAGTATACTTTTAGTTAGATTTTTCTAAAAATTAAAGTATATTTCCTGTCAGGATATTAAAATCTAAGCAGGGCTATGGATTTCTGCTGCTATCAGACTGGCATCTTGGCCACGCCCCTCGATCGGAAACATTTATTGGATTTGAGTCGAAGGTTTCAATTAAATGGACATGTTCCTGTGATATATATAATGTCTGTCTTTGTCTAGCCTGGTTATTATACCTTGGAGAACAATATGTAAATTCTCTTCAAGTTCCTACTACTGAATTCACATCTATCATGACAAATATTTTCATACATTTCTTCAGAAATCCACCCTCTTTTGTTATACTTTCTCTTCAGTGTCCACTAGATATATCTTCTCTGCTGCAAACCAAGTTCAAGTCTCCACCTGCAAGTAATATTTACTGCTGAAAACTGATTATTTTTCCCAGAAATTTCTTAAGCTTTATAATAGCAGTTTAAGGTGGAATATAAATACATGCCAGCATAATCATCTTCCCTTGCCAGTAGCCCCTTACTGCCACAAATCTACCATTACTATTTGTTCCTCTTCTATTACTATTGGAGCTCCCTAGCAATTAGTATTTCCTTTTCCTATGTCCTTGATATTCTGCTAAATATCCATCCTGAAATCCTTTCTTTATCAAATTCATGTGCTCAGTTCTTGCCAAATATGTCTCCTGTAGCATTGTTATTTGCACTCTGCATTTCGAAATATAATTCAATACACTTACCTTTTTGTCTATACCTGTGTGGCCATTCATGTTCCAAAATTATACATTTAGTGTAGCCATTTTAGTAAGACGTCATTATTCCAAGCTATTATATATGACAGCTTTTTAAGTGTCTATTTTCAGCTTTTGTGTTACATGCACCCACTAATGTTTGGCAGGTTAATATCTTATACAGTTGTTTCTTGTCATCTCCATTTAAACCTGTGTCACATTTGACAAGACTTCTTATTTTAATGAAAACCCAAAAATGAAAAGAAACACACACCCAGAATATCCCATAAACTATTAACTTAAAACAAGAACACAAGACTATGTACATCTTCAAATAGTGAGGTTTTACCTTCCTGATAGGAACAGTTGTCCCAAATCAGCAGCTGCATACACAGGCATAGCTATCCATGTTAAGATGCATGTTACATCCTGTCCTCCTAATTACTCTAATTGCTGTCTGTTGTTGTTTTTTCCTCCTAATTACTCTAACTGCTGTTTGCTTTTTGTCTTATCTTCATTCTCCTCCCAGATGTGAAAACAGCTTATATACTTTCAGAAAACATTAACCTTTAACCTTAGAAAGTGTTCTGGCTTTTATTACTCCCTCTATAGTTAGCTTGTCTTAATGGAGGTACCAAAAGTACAGCTCTGCAAACCTCTCAACTTACATTTACCAAAGGAAAAAACTTTCATTGCATTTAGTGTCCTCTTATTTACTCATTTACACACAAAAAAATTACCTATGCAAGACAGAACATATCAACTTTACATATATTATCTGTGTGCTTTTACATCTCACCCCCACTTCAACAATTCAAGATTACAGTATACTACCTTAAATGTGCTTTTGTCCATCCTTTCTTCTCTCTTTTTGCATTGCATTGCAATGGCTGTTTCTTAAAACTACATGTTTGCTTATTTGTTATCTAAGATCGTAGGATGTGAATTAAAGAGAAGGGGTGGCGTGGTGGAGTATAAATGGAATTAGGGATGAGAGTGGCATAAAAGAATAAATGCACTGAGACATCTAGATATGAGTCATGACTGTAGCAAATGGTCTGGTACATCTAAGTCTGAGAGAATAAGCCTTCTTAGTTGAGGGGATGGGGGAATATATAGCACAGGGGTAAGTAAGCTAGAGTTCAAAGACATAGAGCAGGTAATGTGTGAGCATTTTGTGGAGGAACAGACAATGCTCTGTAAAATAGCATAATGGCATAGCCAATTTTGGAGAACAAACTTTAGACAGATGATAGCTTGGAGGAGAGAGGTTAAGACAGGAAAATGTGTGTCAAACAGAAGTAGGTTAGACAGAAGTTTTACAGAAATGGAGGGTGGGACTGTAAGGGAAGGCATTGTGGAAGGTGAAAGATTGAACTGGGAAGATGAAGCAGTGGTAACAAAAATGTAATTGGAAAAAAGGAGCAGGGAAACAAAGGATGAGAGTGCAGCTTATGACAGATGGCATCTCCACAGATGTTTTCTCAGGAATTATGTCAATGGGGATAAGTGGCTGCAGCATGTGACATGAAGCTGAGGGAGAGGGAGACTCCAGTGTTAGTGTAGAATGTAGGAGGTATCATACCTACAGTTAATGCATAGACATAACTGATTTAACTGAGAATGGAAGGCTTAGATCATGCTATAGGAAGTAAAGACTGAAAATGATAAATTATGAGGGTGATGTAGATCTTTTGTGAATTTTGGGAGGTGTTAGGGGATATATGTGAATGGCAACAGTACTGTTCAAGTATAGCCAATGCTCAGACGAGTGAAAAAACGTTTATTCAATAATACATTAACAATATGTTTAGCGCTTTCATCCACTAAACAGTGGACTTCATCAGAACATGGAATGCACTAAATCAATTAATATTTAAAACTTTTTTGGCGCCAATGTAGTGCTTCATTAATTCAGTTAAAGTGACAAGTGCTCATAATTCATTAATTCATTCAATGTTTCCTGTAACTATAACAGAATTTCATAACTATCTGATTTAAAAAAAACATAAGTTTAAAATACTAAATCACTTCTATATATAAAGATTACATATAAGATATATAAAATATAAAATATAAAATATACTGTTAAAAAGAGTAACTACAATTAAGAGAGAAGCTGAATTTGAATTAGAATATATAAGAAATTAAATTAAATGAAATTAAGTTAAATTAATTTAATACAGCAAGTGAAGGCTTTCCCATATAAAATGCAATCCCCCATAACACTACATTTCATTGTTCATATAAAGATTTATGAAACTAATAAAACCAAACAAAACTCTTATATAATTGCAAAACCTACTAAACAAAACCTTGCAAGTAAGTGCAAATATATCTAGACCAAATGTTAACCTACAAAATATGTCACACTGGTCTCAAAAATTCCAAAAATATCTTATAAGTGGACCCTACTAGCTCTGTCTATTTGTACTAGATATTGTTCACAAAATAGTTCACAAAAATGATATGGTTATATTGTAATAATTTAAATTACTTTAATTGCAATATAGGTTTAATTGATATATGATCACTAAGTCCTGGCTCCCTGGTTGCATCAGTCAAAATTTGCCATACTGTCTCCCTTTTACCCAAAAGAGCCTTGATATTGCCACCACGTGGTCCAATGGTGACTTGATCAATTATCGCAAACTTAAATACATGTACAAAACCATGTAGTTCTGTGTCTGTAAAGTGCGTTGTTCTTGTCCTTAGATCTAATACTATATAGGTGATCATATATACGTTTCTTAGAAAATCGTTGTTTTACCTATATAGTATGCAGGGCAAGATATACATTTAGCCAGACAGATAATATTTTTACTATTGCAACTACCATTTCTAAAGTTTATATAAGTCCTATTACTGTTCCCCAACTTCACCCCTTCAATGTCCAAAATGGCAGGACACTCTTTACAACACCCACATTTTTTTGTGTGATTACTCAGATTGTTTCATATCCTAGTAGTAGGTCTGTACTCTAAAGATTTCTTTAGATTTTTTCCCGTTTTATAAATAAATATAGGGCAATGGCCTAGAATGTTCTTTATTTCTTGGTTCACCATCAATATATTCCAATTATTTCTCACTGTGTTCTTTATATGGCTAACGTATGGTGAATATTGCAATATACAAGCTCTATTGTATTGCTTAATCATACCTTGTGCAGAACTTGCAATGTTAATTTCAGTCCCAGAACCTAATAAGGGTGGATACTTCTTATCCCATTTGTTAACCACATAATCAGTAACGTCATTCAACAATTTCTCAGGATAACCTCTATTGATGAACATAGATTTAATGTATAATATTTCGTCTGCCATGTTCTCAAAATTAGAAGTCATCCGGGCAGCTCTTAAACATTGTCCTTTATATATGTTTTTCATCATATATCTAGGATGAGTGCTAGTGTATTCCAGTGTTGCGAAAGTGCTTACCTCTGTTTTCTCTTGTCATTAAATTAATTTTTATTTTATTAAAGATGCTATTGTGTGTTACCTTGGTGCATTGTTGTTTATCCTTAGCTTTTGATTTTGTGCACCTTGGTTTTACCTGCAGCCGTTTTTTGTTTGGCATTATTCCAGATAACTATTTGAAAATGTATTCTTTCTAAATAGCGCTAAACATATTGTTAATGTATTATTGAATAAATGTTTTTTCACTCGTCCGAGTATTGGCTATACTTGAACAGTACTGTTGCCATTACGGATCAGTTCCAGCTGATTTTTGAGTATTTTACACTGTGTTGAATTGATGGGTATTGTCTTGTGTTTTTATTATTTATTATTAAATATTTTTAAACCTTTTAACTGTGGCTGTTCTGTGTAGAGATAATTTAAGCTCTCAGAGTACTTGCATGTATTTGGTGATACTGTTTAAGCCACTCCAATAGATTTATCCCTGGGTTACACTTACTATTTGGATAACAGTAATATTACACAATGGAATTGGTCACCCTTTGGGAAGGGCCTTTATAGCAGCTGATAAGAGTAGTTGGTGGCAGTGATTACTACCTTATAGCTTGGGCAGAAGGGGGAATAGCTAGTGAACCTGTGCCAGCCTTTCCCATGAGTGTCTGTGTGTTTGTATATGCCTCATATCTCAAAATGTGTGTGTGTGTGTGTGTGTGTGTGTGTGTGTGTGTGTGTGTGTGTGTGTGTGTGTGTGTCAGCTACTTGGGCAGGGACACGAATCACTGGTTGGACAGAGAGGGTACTGGAGGTTTTGGCTTGATTACTCAGCTGAGATCTGAACCCTATAGCTTTGCCAGTGATGAGTCTTATTGGGGATCTGGAGAGAAAGGGAGAAACTAGCCCCAGACTGTCTGTGATCTCTGTGTGCTCTTAAGGGAAATTGTGTATGTGTACTTGTTATCCTTCCCAATGTGCATGTCCCTCACTGATGCTAGTGGTGAGGACTGAGGCTTGATTACTGGGCCAGTGCAGGGGCATCACAGCTTGTACTTATGAAACAGTAGTGGAAATAATGCAAATAGCCAGGATTTAGGGTGCTGCTTTTACTTTGCCAAATGAAGCCTCTGTATTTGCTACATTTTCAGACTTTTTTTTTTACAGACTGGCAGATCTGATCATTTTAACATAAGGTACATAATACAACATTCAAGAAAACTTTCTCAGAACTGCCATTTAGTGTGAAAATGTGTGTGTGTGTCTGTGTGTGTGTGTATGTGTGTGAGTGTGTGTGTCTGTGTGTGTGTGTGTGTGTGTGTGTGTGTGTGTAAGACCCATTATAGAGTACAATGCCCCTTTTAGAATGTACCTCATAAGACATCTGCAATAGCTGGAAAGGCCACAGAAGTACCTCACAAAGAGGATTACTGGCCTCAAACAAATGCCCTACACTGAGCATCTCAAAAAACTCCAGCTTTACTCTGTAGCATATCGCCTACTCCGAGGTGATCTCTGCCTAACATATAAAGCTATGTCAAACCCAGAGCTGATGGACATGCTACATCTAAAGAAATCCCAATCCCTCCGAGCTCCACACTCTAGGGACCTAAACCTTGTCACCACAATAAACAGGACATGCTGGAGGGATAGATTCCTGTCCCAGAGACTTTCCATACTCTGGAACAGGCTACCCATCTATGTCAAGCAAAGTTCTTCATTAGCACTCTTCAAGAAAAATCTTGATGAGTGGATGGGAAATAAGAAATACATCAACTGCAACAATAACCCTGCACGTATGGCTACTGCCAGGTCCCAAAAAACATGAATGCATAAAAATAATAATGGGACCAACAATTCAGGCAGCAATCAATTCTTTAATTTAAGTGCAGAAGCACATACAAGAGTAGAAAAAACAGACTGGTTTCGGCTATAACATTAGTTATCTTTCCTCATTGTAGTTAAAACCAAAAAAACAAACACTTTATATATATATATATATATATATATATATATATATATATATATATATATATATATCTCAACAAAACATGTGATCTTTCAAAATTGTTCATTTAAACCAGGTGTGAATAAGCCTTCTAATTTAATTATCCACTTTTTTTCTTTTTTGTTTAATATATCATGCCAACCAGTTTTGTTGTTCCTTGGTCCACTAATTTTGTCAATTACTGTAAAACTGAAAGATGCTTTAGCATGTAAACAATGTTCGTATAGGGCATTCATAATTTTATGATGTTTAACTTCACTAAGATGTTCTGACAGCCTGATTCTTAGTGGTCTAGAGGTCTAACCTACGAAAAAAGCAGAACATTGACATCTGACTAGATAAATAACCCATTCAGTATTACAGTTTGCAAAAAAGGGGCTATCAAAGACCTGAGATGTATTTTTGCTACTAAAAGTCCTAGTTTTAAGAATTTTGGGACAATGGACACAATGTCCACAAGGGTGACAACCTATTAGAGGTCCACCTGAGAGAGTAATCTGTAATTGTGGAGTATCTCTGAGGTGTCCTTTTTTATAATGGTTAAGGATGGAACCCAAATTCCTCCCTTTTCTGAAAGAGAAATGGCATCTATTCCCTAACATTTCACCTACAGTAGCATCAGCCAACAATATATTCCAGTGGTGTTCCACATGTTCCATAAGAGCACCTGTATTCCTACCATAAGTCACCACAAACCGGGGCGGTGACTTGCTGTCATCATTTTTGTGTTTATAAAGGAGAAGGCTATCCCATATCATATTATCAACCTTATTCTGAGCTTGTAAGACTTCCCCCATTTTATACCCTCTGTCCCTAAATCTGGACCTCAATTCATCCCTATAGTATTTCTGCTTGGCTGGCTCAGAACAAACCCGTTTTACTCTCATAAACTGTGATTTAGGAATGTTCCTACAAATATGGGGTGGATAATAGCTGGTGGCCAGGAGCAGAGAGTTGTATTCAGGGAATTTATGATACACTTCAGTAACTAAAGTGTGATCAGGAGTCCTTGATAGCAAAACCTCCAAAAATGTGATTTTATCCCTATGGTGGCTTAACGTAAAATGAATTCCCCATTTGTTCTCATTCAAGTAACTAACAAATTCTTGGAGATATTCAACATCTGATCTCTAGACCAACCAACAATCATCCAGATATCTTCTCCAGATATCCATCTCACTCATGAACAAATTATGGGAGCCATCATAAATAAGCTGTTCTTCGATATATGCCATAAACAAAACGGCATATATTGGCGCAAATGATGCCCCCATAGCAGTACACTGAACTTGTAGGAAACATTTATTTTGATAAAAAATAATTTTCTTTGTTAATACATGTTCTGCAAAAACAAGTAAGAATGTGTTGAAACCAAGGGGGTAAAGCCCAGATTTGTATAGCCAAAATTCAAGGGCATCTATACCAGCCAAATGGGGGATGTTAGTATAGATGGCTGTCATATCCAATGTACATAATAACCAATCGGGTTCAAGTTGTGTTTCCGAAATCACTTGAAGAAACTCTGTGGTATCCCTGATTCTAGCTTGTACCCATTTCAATAATGGTTTGAGGTATTTTGTAAGGAACTGTGATAGGGGTTCTGACAATGAGCCCCTCCCAGAGACAATAGGTCTCCCTGGTGGATTGGTAGGGTCTTTATGGATTTTAGGCAAAAAATATATATATTGTCGACTGGGATCAGAGATAGTTAAATGTTGCTTTGTGGTTTTGGTAATGCTAGCTTCCTCCATGGCTGACTCAAGAAACTCATTAATCTGTTTCTTAAAATAAGAGGTGGGGTCAATGTGCATGTATGTATAATAGTGGGCATCCGAAAGTTGTTTCATAGCCTCTTCGTCATACTGTGTCCAGTCCTGGACCATCACAGCCCCACCCTTATCAGCCCCTAGGATAACCAGTTCATGATTATTGGCTAATTTTGAAATACACTCCATTTCAGTCTTAGAAATTTTATTTTATTTTATTTTACATTCGTTGACCGGGCTAGTCTAGCTGGATATATTTCCATTTTCAGTAGAGGCCCGGAGAGAAAAGCTCCACATAAAACATAACAAGAGACATGATAATAATAACACATAGAATAAAAAGAAATAAAGAAAATTTGTAATAAAAATTGGTAATAATAATAAAAAATGGTGAATAAAATCAACAAAAATTAAGGCACATACTCAATAGTAGTCATGACTAGAGTTAAATCAGTTTCAAAGCATCTTACTTAATACAAACAGGCTATACCTTAAATCTTCTGCTATAATAAGATAAAAGTACAAGTGGGAGGAGAAGTAGGAGGAGTAGTGTTAGGTAAGATAAAGGGAGGAGACAGTAGTTAAGAAGTAAGAGAAGAAAAGAAAAGGACTAACAAGAGGAGATGGGAGAGGAGAGAGAAGTAGATCAGAGCATCGAAGGACTGGAAGGAGAAAGAAAGGAAATTGCTAAGTATTACGCACAATGTAGGGTTAAAGGTCAGGTAGGGGGGAGAGAAATCAGTCTGGTGTATTACATGAGCAAAGCCAGTGATTTTGGAAGTACAGTTTGATTTGTTGTTTGAAGAGGGGTAGGGATGTGATTAGAGTTAGATCCCTAGGTAGCGAATTCCATACTCGGCCTACAGTATTAGTAAATAGAGAGTCACCAGCTAAGTTGTGTGACAAATGTTATTTGAATTGGAAGTGAACTTGCTGGAGAGAAAATGTAGATCTTTAAGAATCATATTCTGGAACATGAGGACATTGTGGTTCATGGGTGGCGTAAACCCGGAGTTATGGTATCTAAAATCATCCATGTCCGATTCTCTGTCCTGAAAAAATATTTTTAAATTAAGGTTTCTACAAAATGTTAATACATCATTAACAAAAACATCCTCAGGGATAAAGAATCCTGATATAAAAGACAACCCTTTATTTAGTATGCCAATTTCAACAGGAGAGAGGTTATGAGATGAAATATTAAAAACATTTATTTCTTAGCAAACATTTGTATTAAATCCTCCATGTTGGTTACTGCTCCGATGTTTTCTGCCCCCCCCTCCTGGGTCTAAACCCAAAGGGCCATTGGAGTTCCTCTTTTTCTGTGCTGGTGAACCAGTGGTACCAACAATTTCCCCCTCCAAATCAGGGGATTCTTCACTCGAGGTATCCATACTGGACATTAATCCCTTTTTTAGTATGGATCCCGGCCACTTTCTCTTGAATGGATTCTTTCTAGATTGAACAAAATGAACATGCTTATCCTTACCCGTATTGAAGGGGTCCCCCCATCATAGTCAGATTGATCCCTCAAGAATTTTCACTTCTTTCTATCCCTAAGCTGCTCCTCTAGGATAGTGAGTTCATGAATAAGTTTCTTTAAGCAGGACTTATAGATGGGCAATTCCTCATATTTTTTAATATCATCACATAATGTGGTGATGATCTCTATTTCACTGTCAATGACTCTATTATGATGTTCAGCCAAAATCTCTGCAGACCTAAGGGAGACTTGTTGTTGAGCTTTGCCCCATGCTTTTAAAAGGAACTCATCAGGACTGCTAACCAGTGGTTGTAAGTGTACATGCAAGCCCCTAGGCATGATCCCCTTAGTCAAATATGCCCTAAACAGCCTATAATGCCAAACATTATTTCGGAGCTGCCGCATATGCTTTGTAAGTTCCAAAAAAATCTTTTCACATCCTTCATCATTGGTTATTATATTGTTGCTATTCATTAGCCCATTAGGATTGTCCAAACCCAAAATGGCCAAATCATCCCTGTCCGAGGCAAGCCCCCATAACAGGTTGGAAATATCCATTATGTGGTACACTAAAATAAAGATGAAAATTCAAACCCTAAAGAATTTTTATGCCAAGGTCTGGTAAAACCATTTGGTTCAAAATAAGGTACCCCTTTATCACTTAAAAATCCCCAGAGCCAAACGGGAAAGCAAATCAATTTCCACCCAGTACTTATTCACAACTGGACAATAACAGCTCCTGCATATTAATTGGTAAATCCGCAGGGCTATGTACTTATATTAGACCCGCAGGTTCAGAGTTCAAAGTGATCCAATGCTAATGTCAGGACAATATCAGTCCCTATACATAAACAAATATAGTGCTGAGTCCAAGAAATATGACTGAAAATTGCTCATCGGGCAAGGACCTTAACAGAATATGCCAAAGTGTACCACTTAATGGTAAAATTACACACAACTCCCTAACTGGATTGTTGATATTAAATTTAGACAAATGCTAAAAATTATCTGAGAAATGACTTAACACCAATATACTTCCATTAAAACATGGATGTCTTATATATAGGACATCTAAATCACCCGAAAAGGCATGTATGAAAAATCCAAAACAATGCGGCCTATTAAACAATGTGGATTATAGATGGACCATCAGGTGTTATACTCCATGTGATGTATAAATGGGCCTCCCAATCTAACTCAAATTGTGCCAATTATAGAGTGAGCATTATATTTAACCAAAAATATAATCAGTTTAATAGTGGCTTTATAGAATAGAATTGCTGGTCTCGTTATTTTTTTTATGCAAATAGGAAATACAACCCAGGGATCACTTCTGTGTCTCTGCTCAACAGTGGCACAGGAAAATCACTTTCTTGGCTGGCGTAAGCCAGGGAACCTTGTTGGCTAGGCTTACGTAGGCCCTTGGGCCGATAGCCTAGTACCTACCTATGAACCTATGAACCTATGAAAAGCAGGCACACTGAATTATTTCAAGAGCGGCGGAATACAAGTCTAGTATGATTATTCCACGAGCAATGAGCTCACCTCATCCCTGCATTTGGGGGTGGCTCAGTCTAAACTGGAGCATTGTTTTATGCATGGATGTCACAGCTGAAGTGGGACTGGAAAGTGCAGGAAAACATTGACGGATTCAGATATTTACAGGGATGCAAGAACTTTGCCTAGAAAATAAACAGTATTGTGAGTCAATGCAGACACCTGCAGTGGGTGATGAATGGTATTGTGGGTTTGCTACTACCAAATACCTGCAAAAAGGTTTAATCTTGCAGTAATAAACTTGCATACTAAATTATGTTTTGTTTTTATTTAGTACCAAATGATTTGTTTTGTGTATGGTCCTAAAAGCACCACGTCATAAGACCATATTGAATATGTCACACTGAAAGTAGTATATAACCAGTGGCTCATGCTGCTTTAACTAAATCTCAAAATGAGATAAAGCCACAGATAAAGCATCAATAACACTGCTGTACTTAGTATATGTATTTTATTTCAGTTATTGTAAATTAGATCTTAATTATAGACTACATTTAGTCATGAAAAAAGCAAAAATACAAGTAAATGCATGTGTTATTCATAATAAATAGTTGAATTTACAGTTTGGATTCCTGTGTTTACACAGTGCACTTGTTCTGTGTTAACCAGCCACTGCAGGCACCCATTCCTGTATTCAGAAGTGATATAGGGACGTTATATTCAGTATACACACATATGTCATTTATATTCTATAAAGGTACCCTAAAATAGTTTACATCCAACAGTCTTAAGTATTACAGTTGTGTTATTCATTGCATATAAGAAATGACATACTCAATATCCATCTTCCATTTTCACTTTTATTCACTTCTCTGATCAACTGTGTACCATGTACTTGAACCCTGCTTGACTCACCCATCCCTTCCTTACAAGACTAAATTTAACAGACTTGAATAATAGTAAATGTTTGTGTGCACTTCCCATTACCCTGCGATCATAAACCTCCTGTGCAGATAATGTGCATGCATAGACATTATATTGGCCACGCTCTGTACCATTAAAAAACTCACACATAAGTAGATATACAGACATTTTCTAGAATCTTATTGCCCAAATTTCCAAAAAATATATAATTAGCACCGCCTATGGAGACTTTCTATCAAATACGTGAGTGTAAATAAAAATAAATAATACTTACTTCCTAAAATTGCACATGAATATTTCAAGTATATCTTAAACACAAAAAACAATGCAGGCAGATTACAGAACCATGTATTTCAAGCTTGTTTGCACAGTCATTCACCCCAACAAGGTCTTTATTAAATTATTTTATTTCTTGAACAATACAGAATAAATACAAAGATGTAGGCAGAAGCATATAAGAAGAATAAAATAAAAGGTCACAAAAGTATTTCTGATAATTTGCTGTTAACCATCTGTACGGTAAGACAATGCCTACCAAGAAATATTGTAACAGAGTGAATGTGACCTAGTACTACCCACATATCTTCCACATTGTATACTTCTGTTATCTATTTACAAGAATTCAACATGTTCTGTAGGTCTACTGATTGAATATAAATCACAAAAGATGCATTGCTTTGCAGTTTGAGAAATAAATATAATACCTTGCGTCTACAAATGCTTCATTTTGTAACGATAATTTGCCTTGCTAGTCTGTGATGAGGCAAACATAGACTCCAGTGTGTCTAATATTTTATTTTATGTCATGCTGTGAGTGAAGTTCACAGAGCTAGTACAAATAGAACATGATGTACCAGTCATCCCTTATACCTCCTCTCATGAGGAACACAGCCAAGCCAGAGTTTTCACTGTGGTACCCTAAGTAAACAATAATGCCCAACAGGGCATGTGTTATTGTGGAAGTAACGCATGCCTGGAAGGGCATTATTTCCACAATAACAAACATCCTGGAGGGCATTATTGCACTTAGAGAATGGGCTGTTTGTAAAATTGTTGTATTTTACTTACTTATTTTTTTTATTACTATATTATGTTTTATATATTTTTGATGTAAAACAGTTCCTCTGCCTAATGTTTCAAACTTGCTGTGGTATATGTTAATGGTATTGGAGGAAGCATTTTACATCTAAAATATAACACTTTAAAAATATCCAGGTATTTACTTTATTTTCTGGTCCTTACTCCTAAAACGTTTGGTTTATTGCCAGGCATTGAAGATTGAAGTTACTAAATAATGACATACATTTGAGTTTCAGACTTTTATTTCCTTCAAAAATCCTTTAATTTAAGTAAGTTTGCAATATTATAAGAGCAATAATTAAAATTTGTTCATATTTTTGAGCCTTTGTCCAGATTTATTCAGCTGAAAGGTGCATAGGTATGCAAACCTCTTTACTGCTGCTACTGCTAGTGGTCGATCTCACTCGCTTATTCTCTCTCTCTCTCACACACACACACACACACACACACACACACACACACACACACACACACACACACTTTTGTATTTTAATTTTTTTTTTTTTTATTTTACACTCGCTAAACAGCAAAAGTGCACTTAGTGGGCATAAAATAATGGCAGCTGTTTTTTTCAGTCTAAGCTCTACGGCAGCTTGATATGCTGCAGTGAAGTGGTGACCTGTTCATTCTCCAATCAGGATGTAATCTACAGGTCGCCCATTCTCTAAACCTTCAGTAATGGAGGTCCAGCATTACTGCTGGTGTGGTACAGGATCCAGTGGAGCATCTACTATAATGTATTCTTTCCTTGTTGGATATAAAACTGGTATTTTTTTACAATGCTCATAGGCTTCATGTCTGGCAAACTGCTAAAATAAGAGCATGCAGATTTACCCGTTATTGTTGTTGTATGGGGGCAGAAAGCACTTTAATAATGCTAATTTATTCATTTGCTCCTGTAGGGGCAACAGGACTTAATGCATACATGTGCATGGTGACTGTTTTCAAATGCAGCAATGCACATTAGTTTTTGGCTATTTTTTTTAAAACCTCTTAAGATATTTCACGTTCATTGACTGAAGGTTTTTCAGACCACACAATTCACCACATAATAATTTCTGCATTTCTTAATGGATGCATCTGTGACTTACTTGACTTATAGCTGAAATAGTTAAAAATTAATGATGTGCAGTCAATAACTTGACTAGTATTGCAAATATTTAATGAATAACAGTATTTCTTGTCCCTTTAAATGCTAGATATAAATGTGAGTCTCTATTCACAAGCATGATAAAGTTATAATTGTATTTGAAAGAATAGCTTACAGAGTTATGAATCAGACTAAGGAACTACCATTTTCTTTGTGTTATTTGTTTTCTGCTATGTCCCTGCAGTACAATCTTTGTGGCTCAGGATACCTGGACTCACCTCAAACATAACTATATGTATCAGGGATATTTATGCAGTGCGGATGCACGTCACAAAATGATATGCATACTCAAAAATGTAAAGCTTACTTTAATGGAGGATAGTTTGCAGAAGAATCACATTTGGATTTTGATATATTATAAAGATGAGTTAAGAGTTCAAACTCTTTTTTTTTTTTTTTTGGTTCAACAACAGCATCAACACCTTTCCTGTTAAAATTATTATACCTCTTGCTGTGTTGTGGCAGGCATGTCCTGGTAATGCATAAAGGGACTTTGGATATTTTACAGTAACAGGCATTAAGAAAATGGCTGCACATGAAAAGAAAGGGAAAAAAGTATCAGATATAGGAGACATCCTTGAAGCATTTCGGTTCCATTATATGGAACACTTCAAAAAAGAAGGTTTAGATATCAACCAAATAAACTTAGATACAAACCTTATCAATATAAAATAAATTCCCGAAAATGTAAAACTAGACCTACAAAAACCTATATCCTACAAAGAAATTGTTGACAAAATGAAAGAAAGTAAATCTAACAAAGCTCCAGGGATGGATGGTATAATTACAGAAATTTACAAACTCTTCCCTTCAACAGTAATCACCCTTTTTCTTAAAACCTTGCTAGAAGTCCAGTCAGAAGCAAAAATACCACCCTCATGGAAATATTCTCTCGTAACACCAATTCTAAAAGATAATAAACCATCAGACCTTTGCACCTCATACAGACCTATATCATTACTGAATAATAATTACAAAATATTCATGTCAATCCTAGCTAACAGAATGAAAATCCCACTTTCAAAGACAATTAATAATGATCAAACTGGATTTTTATATAACAGGCACACACATGATAATATTAAAAGGATACCTACTCTTATAGATTATGTGAATAAAGAAGATAGAGAAACACTTGTAATCGGATTAGACATAGAAAAAGCCTTTGATTCCCTCAACTGGGAATATCTATTTAAAACTTTAGCATTATTTGAATTTCCTCCCCCCTTCATTTTATTACTAAAAAACATATATATTAATAACTTAGCCTACATTAAATTAGGTCCTTTCACCTCAGAATCTATCCATATAACGAAAGGTACTAAACAAGAATGCCCCCTTTCTCCTATTTATTTGCTTTGGCTATAGAAATACTTGCAGAAATAATACACAATAATCCAAGAATAAAAGGAATAGAAGTCTATGACCAGTACATATCTAAAATAATGCTTTCTGCTGATGATATTTTATTAACCCTATCAAACTTCAGAGAGTCATTAGGAGAGCTAGAAGAAGTAATGGAGAAATTTTATAAGATTTCAGGTCTACACTTTAATAGATCAAAATCAAAATTTCTATTTTTAAATGAGAAAAAAGACCTACAAGTTACAGATAAATGCATCATAGGAAAACAAGAATTTACGTTAAATTATTTAGGAATAGTGTTATGCAAAAATATAAATGAAACAATATTAATAAATTATAAAAACATTATTGAAAAAATAAAAATATATATAGAAAAGTGAAACAAAATTATATTAACTTTTGAAAACAGATTGCAATTAATAAAAATGGTCTTATTGCCAAAAATACTATATGTAGCATTAGCAATACAGTTAATTTCTGAAAGATGCATTCTTAAAGAAATAAACTCATGTTTAATAAAATTTTTATGGTATCCCAAAAAGAATAGAGTAGCTCTAACTCATCACATTAGACCCTGGAAACAAGGAGGATTGAACTTCCCGGATAACATATGCATACTAAATCTAGAGCACTTGATAATAGTTTTCAATCTTACTCACAAACACTGGCTAATCTACAATGTATGTACTGTACCTGTGTACTATGTATGTATTCTACCTATGTTCCAAATTTCAGCTGTACACCACAAATCTATTAATTGCCTTTATTTTTAAAATTGATATTTTTTTGTTTGTTCTCTCCACTGTAACTGTTTATGTGCTGCATACCACTGTAAAAACATGTCTCTTGTAATTTGTGTGTACACTGATCATGTCTACATAACTAAATGTGTCTGTAATTTTTCTTTGTGGAGCTTCTCTCCCCGGGCCTCTGCTAAAAAAGGGCCTTTTCGGCTCAGTCAGACACCCCCGGTTAACAAATGTAAAATAAAAATAAATAAATAAATACATATATAAAAGCATCTGTGCTTAAAACTACAATAGACTGGATAAACCCAAATTATTTTGCCAACTGGAAAGAATTAACAATGGCTATATTAACAAATTAATTTAATCTGTTAAAAACATTTTTAATAGTAGACAAATCAAACAAACCCTGGTACATACTATGCATGAATATACAATATAATATAACAAAACCTTCTAAAACAACACTGATTAATCATTCTTTAGGGAACTTATAAATGCAAACATAGATCTAAAACTTTGGTTTGACCTTTTAACTCCATTTACCATCACTAAGAACTTTCCTCACAAAACATATAGGGAAACAATAACCTCCTGGGAACAAAATGGATTCTTATGCTGGTTTCAATGTGTAAATAAATTAAATGTTTTAGATATACATATGATAAAAACTGCTTACAATATTCCAACACAGGACTGGTTAACCTTACAAAGCATTCTAATGTACACTCAAGATTTATGCAGATTAATTAATAATTCCTCAAAGATATTCCAAATCTAATAAGTTTTCTGTATGAATTTATATATAATAGTTGTGAAAAGAAAAATTCCATTTCAAATCTATATAAAGAGTTAATAACATATAATACAATCCCCAAACCATCATACTGACAGTTCTAAACAAAAGGTCAGTCATTGCAGTTAACAGAAGAAATTAAAAGTAACATCTTACTATCAGTTAATTACACCTCTAACACACAGTACTGGAAAATATTTAACTGGCAATACTTATATAGAGCATTTTTAACACCAGATAAAATTAAAAAGCTCAGTACTACTAAAAATGTCTTTTGCTGGAGGTGTGAAAAGTCAAATAAAACAGACTGGATTCAAATTTTTTATGAATGTAATAAAATTAAATCATATTGGAATGGAATCAATCATTTTTTGCAAGCTTTATTTAATAAATCCTTTACCTTAACTAAAATATTGATAACACTAAATGTAAATGAAGGTCCCTACCTGAATAAGACAAATATGTATTTGTTATGGACAATACTTGCTATATCTAGGAAATGCATAACCAGAAGGTGGAATTCAAATACACCCCCAACCTTGGAAGAATTCTACACTTTACTAAAGACAACTGCATTGATGGAAATAAAAATCAAAAACTACGAATCTATCCCAGGCCATTGGTAAATAATCCTTGGAAGAAAGTTATATCTTTGTTGGACACTCTGCAATAACTTAATAACATACAGTGTATATAATTGAAAGTCAGGCTATTGTAAATATTGCATATAGTTGTTTAAAATGATATTTAAAAATATTATGTAAATGTTATTTTAATTGAAAATAAAAAAAATATTTGAGAAAAAAAAGAAAATGGCTGCAGTTTTATTATGTTTCATCATTTCTCTAATGATGGCATTTAGAGGATATTTTGTTGTTCTTTACATAATTTTATTTAAATTCAATGTCTCTACCTTTAATAGGAATAATATAAAACAGTGCTATTTTTCTTTAATTATTTTGCCTTTTAATCCCACTTTTGTTATATTTTCAACAGAATCACCTTACAAGATGGAATGCCATTTCATAGGATCATAGGATCATAGAAGTTATTAAGCTAATATCCCCAGGACCCTTACAAGCCTATCCAAATTCTGCTCTTGTTTCCACGATCAGCACCTATTGCCCCTGTCCAAGAGAGACACAGGTGGAATCCTCAAGGACTTTACAGTTAGCCATCCAATTGTCCAGACTGCACTTGAAGAGGGCCAAAGAGGTGCTCTGCTTGACATGAATTGGGAGTCTGTCCCACAGGTGTGGTAACCTCTGGGAGACAAACCTGTCCCTCCAGCAGGTTCTATTAATTTCATATTCCAGTTTAAGGTCTTCAGAGTGAGTAATACATGAGCCATTGGACTTAATGGATATGCAGCATTTCCAATAAAGCAGAGTTAGATTGCCTTATACACAAAGCAGAGATTGCCTCTGAGTGGTCTGTATGAAACAGAGTAAAGTGACAGTGATTTCAGGTGGTCTGCATAGCCATGTTCTTACCCTTATGTCCATGAAAAGCACCTATTTACCCTGTCCAAGATGGACATAGGTGGTGGAACCCTCAGGGAGAATTTATGGTCACCCATCCAATCATCCAAATTGCATTTGAAGAGGGCCAAAGAGGTACTCTGTTTGACATAAAGTGGGAGTTTGACATGAAGTGGGAGTCTGTTCCAAAGGTGTGGTAACCTCTGGGAGCATAGGTGCTGGAAACTGTTAAAGACTATGTGGGGGAGTGGAGGTTGACAGGGGCACTTAGTGAACTAAAACGGGTAATTGTTACCACAACATAGGACATTTTAAGCTTAGCCAATTCCCTTTTGGTGCTTGAATTAACATTTTCTGATTGGTCTTAGCTATCCCCATGGCTGATAATTGTATATTAGCCCTAGTGAGAACAACTGTGATCATACCATAGATAATTTGAGGGTGCCATATAAGGAATGCAGTATTTAAGAACTGCCTCTATCATTTAGTGGCATGAGGGGAAATCCTGGAGTACATTTTTTATTACCCATCCTTAGATCCAAGTTGCATTTGAATATGGATGGATGAGCTTTGCTTTATTTTATGGATAGTCTGTTCCGGAACAGTGGTAGCCCCTGTGATATATATCCATCTCTCCACAAAATTCAGTTTAGATACCTGGACTGAGTATTTCTGATGCCATTTGACTTGCTGATGTTCAGCAGGTCAATCTGTATTATGTCGGAGGATGCTTTGTATGCCAGACATGTCACCTCTAAGCACTCTGTAGGATACTGAGTATAGTAATAAATCTTTGAGGTGGTCCTTACTCCAGAAGTGAAGCCTTAGAAGTAAGCAGTTATCCCCCGTGCTAACACTTGGGAGCCTTATCAGCAAGAAGTGCTTTCCATGCACTTTTGTGTTTAAATTAGTGTGCGACATGCGCATGAGTCCTCCTCCCCCTCGCCCTATGGTTCCAGCGCCTATAGCTAAACTGTCCTGTTCAGAACATTTCTATCATAAAGGTCTACTTCCACACACAACTGCATTTTAAATGTATTGTTTGAACATTTTTCCAGTAGGCAATGAAGCAAAATGCATCCACTAATAATGACAAAACTTCCCTATTCAGAACATTTCCATGATAACAGTCTACTTCCACACACAACTGCATTTTAAATGTATTGTTTGAACATTTTTCCAGTAGGCAATGAAGCAAAATGCATGCACCAATAATGATAAAACTGCAATAGTCAGACCTTTTCCATGATAACAGTCTACTTCCACACACAATTGCATTTTAAATTTATTGTTTGAACATTTTTCCAGTAGGCAATGAAGCAAAATGTATGCATCAATAATGACAAAACTGCCATATTCAGAACATTTCCATGATAACCATCTACTTCTACACACAATATATAAATACAGAATCCCAGTAGTGTAAGCCATAGGCATGTTGCACAGCTTCTTGAACTTATTTTCAATTGGGGGGGGGGGGCAAAAGGCCACAAACCAGGGACACATTTTAAACATTGCTTGTATAATTTTGGAAAGTTGCTTGCATAAACCACCATGCATTTCACTGTCAAGTCTTGAACCCAGAACCCTGTGCACTACAGTCAGAGCAACATACCACTAAGCTAAACTTTCCAAGAGAGGCAGCAAAATAGTTATGCTGGGAGACTTTAATAAAAATGTGCTTTCCAACAAAGTCACATTTTACATTTTTTCCAGCTTAAGTTATCCATATTATTACATCCCCACCATATCTAACCTACGATGTAAAGTATTCTCTCCTAGATCTCTTTATCTCTAAAATCCCCAAAGAATAAAAGAAACCATCTATACCTAAGTCTCACAGTAATTGCTTACCTAATGATGCCATCCTTTTATCAAATCTCTAAGTGTCCCTTATTTAAACGAAAGTACATATGTAACACAAGCCAAAGAAGATGATGTACTTAATGACATAGAGAGTCTAGACTGCTCACTACACAGAGCAGATGGTGCATTAACTGCCTGTATATTTTCTACTTCCTCACCAGAATGGTGCTCGTTAAATACTTCCCAACAGCAAAGAAATGATTTAAAGGACAAAGCACCCATTGTCTTAACCCTACCATAAAAAAACAAACAAAAAAAAACATATTAGGGATATGGATACATCCTGGGTAAAATAAATATACATGAATGTACAAGGCCACCAGTCTTTCAGTCCCCCAAGGCACAACTGCAAACTGGAAACTAAGAAAGCCAAATTGTCCTACCTGAATATAAAACTACAAAACTCCATAGCTCAGTCTAAGCAACTCCCAAATGGAATTTAGAACATAGCCTATTTTAGCAATAACACATATAAAAATATGTACAGTACAACACATATAAATTGTCTGGTGGAGGGAAAATCTCTAAATGGCATTCCAGTCAAGCCACTAGCTAATCAGGTCTTGCAATTGTTCCAAGACTTACATACCCTGCCTGCCAATGCCAGCCCACAAATTCACAGCCATGATTTATAGTCCACCACATAATCTTCCATCTACTTCAGATGACATTTCTCAGATATCTCAAACATGATCTCTCCTTTTTACTTCAGAAAAACAAACACTAAATCAGTCCAAAATCTACTACAAGCTTTAGACACCAAATACAACCCCACCTAAAAAGCTTATACCTTGCCCTCTTTGGATGTGTGAATGCCACCTATCTAAACCTCCATATCCACAGGTTGAATTGTCCCTTAATTAAAACACTCACAAATCAAGTTCCATAAATTCCAATTATTTACTATGCTTGAAATTTATAGCCTATATTCATTCTTTATCCTAAAACTGAGATATTTGAATGACTCATTTATGCTCAAACGCATGACCTTCTTAGTATATGCAGGCTACTAATCAATGATCAACATAATTTCAATGATGGGGACAATACCTTGACTACCATCTATGCATTATAAGGTAGATTTTTCTTTTCTATGGAAAAAAGGCTGACTGATGGGAGTTACATTTATGGACCTTTGCAGGGGATTTGGAAATGGTGAACATCAAACAGTAATACATAAGCTTAATACCACTGTATATTGTGTTAACACAATCCACTGGTTTCAAAACTACTTAATAGAACATCTATACTACTGAAACTACATCTACACAATAGAATTGACTCATTCTTTGCAGGTGTCTCTCAGAGGTCTATACAAATTCTCATATTATTTCCCTGTTTATTAAATTCATCACTATATGCATCCTTCCAACTTAAAAACAAACAAACAAAAACCATATACACACACACACACACCCACTGTGCAGCTTACTCACTTGTCTCCCAGTACAGACTCCAACCTACGTCCTAAGCAGCAGCTTCCAAAAAGAAATCCTTCTCTGATAAGCCAGCAGCTAATTAAATTAAAACTGTCCATTCCCGCTCGCAAAAGCCCGGAAATACGTGTGCTGTGAGCTGGCGTCATCGGCACAAATGAAATAATAAAGAAGTAACAGTTGGGAGGTATGATCTGCAAAAGTGTGGGGGCGGGGCACTCCTCCCCCCCCTCACTCTATGGTTCCGGCGCACATGTCTGGGAGACAAATCTGTCCCTTCAGCAGGTTTTATTAATGTCACATACCAGGTTAAGATCTTTAGAAAGAGTAACCCTTGTACCATTTGACTTATGGATATGCAACATTTCCAATAAAGCAGGGTCAGATATTGCCATGTATGCAAGGCAGAGATCACCTCTGAGTATCCTGTATGAAACAGAATAAAGTGACAGTGATTTCAGATGTTCTCAACAGGACAGATGCTGAAGACCTTAAATTCTCCTTGTGAGGAACTTTTGTGGTCTCTCCAGTTGCTGCAGGTGCCTGGAAAGATACATATCAAAAGGGGTGGTGTACACATTTATTGACCCGATGAGGGAAGAGTATAGGGAGGTTGTATTTTCTTTTTCTTAAGGCAATGCTCTTACGTCTGAGATGAGCAATATAGAATTCCCCTCTTACCACTGTGGAGACATGGTAATCAAAAGAAAGGTTGCTGTCAACATGTGTGGCCAGGTCTCTCACCACTGCATGCGTGCTTAGAGTGTTTCTATTGATGTGGCAGTTAGCAGGAACATCACTGTTACTGAAAGGAATCATAATACATTTGTTTTCACGGAGTTTAATGCTGTGACTTTGGCACCAATCATTTGTTTGCAAAAGACCCTTTTGTAGGATGTTGACATTGTTTGGGGATTCTATGATCACTCCCAATTTGCAGTCAGCAAATTTTGTCAGCAACAGACCTTTAGCTTTTGCTTGTACTTTGGAGAAATAGATTCCGAACAGTAGTGGTCCCAGGACTGATCCCTGTGGAACACCACTGATTATGGGTCTGCTTTTGGAGGTGGATTCCCCTATTTTGACTATATGGGTTCTACTGGTAAACCAGTTAGCAACCCGCCTAAAGATATAAGGGTTGATACCTAGCTGAGTGAGTTTGTCAATAATGCCTGAGTGAGGAATAATGTCAAAACCCTTGACCAAGATTAGGTAGTCTGTATGCACAGTTTTCCCCTCATCCAGGGTTCTGGTGACTGTCTCAAAGAAGTCCACCAGGTTTAACAGGCATGATCTCCCTTTGAAAAATCCAAACTGAGTACATTCAAGTGTTTGGAAACTACCTATATCTTTGTTGATGAGGTCCATGATGATTCACTCCATGGCCTTGTAGATAAGGCTAGTCAGGCTAATAGGTCTATAGTTCCCAGATTCAGTGGGATCACAACCCTTGTGGCTGAGATGAAGCTGGTACTTAGGTTATGATTGAAAAGAGTATCCAATGGTGTTGCTAATTCTTGTTGGAGCCCATGTAGGACACAGCCTGGGATGTTATCAGGCCCCATAGATGCTGTGTTTTGGCCTTAGAGAGGGAATCTATGACCTTCTCTCTAGAGATACAAGGTAGGGGACAGGTGGAATGAATGTCATGGGGTATGTGTGGTGGGGACAGGGGAGTGAAGTTTTCACAGAACCTGTTGGCTAACAGGTTTTCTATGTCCACAGGCTCAGTGTATGTGGCATCATTAACTACCAGTTCTATGTAGATCTGGGTCTTACCTTTTAGGCTGTGGATATAACTTTATAACCTTATGGTTGTTCTTAGTTGAGGACACTAATTTGGATTCATAGTTTGCTTTGGAGGACTTCACAAGAAGTATTATTTGCTTGTTTAAGCTGAGGAGGGAGTGTATCCAGTTTAGGCCTCACTCCCTTTTACTTTTAGACAACAATGTCTTCCTCTTATTGTTAAGCCTGTTAATGGCAGTTGTCCGCCAGGCAAGTTTGCTCTTCCTTGAAAAGGTTGTTTTGGTCCTATCAGGTACGGTCATGCCAATGCAATTATATAGGTGTATGTAAAAAGCATTGGTGTAGGACTCAGCATAGTTGCCAGTTACATCTAAGGGGGGAGGTGCAGTGAAGCTATTTATACCATCCCTTAGAAGGATATAATCTACTTTGGAGACTTTTCTTTTAGTTTAGTTGCTGCTGGGGGGTTCAGTGTGATAGTTTCTTTGAATGAGACTGATTTGCGGTCAGATCCCCCATATTGGTAAGCATCAGATCCAAGATGTTGGGGCCCCTAGTTGGGGTGTCCACCAACTGGTCCAGGGCATTGGAATTAATGAACTCGAAGAACCTTTGGGCAAGTGAGTTTGAGCATGAGTAATTTACCCACTCAATGGATAGGTAATTAAAATGACCAGAACCATGGTGTTTGGATGTATTTTGATAGATTCCAGTAGATCCAAGTAGGCAAAGTCAGTGCCTTGATTCATGGAGGGGGGTCCTGTTGCTGGCAATGACTTCTTGAATAGGTGTCCAGTTAGTAACACCTGAAGTGTCTTCAGGGAATCATACTTTTTAACCAATCTGGAGGTGTATTTATCTTTAATGAATATTGATAACCACCTCCTTTAGTTTCCATTCGTGATCTGAACGTGTGGTAGGAGGTATAACCCAGTATGGTGTGGGTGCTCTAAACTGCCTTGAACCTGGTCTCCATGACTACATAGATGTCAACGTCTTGCAAGGTTAGGACTGCTTCCAGTGAGTGCAGTTTCATGCGGCTAAGACTCCTAGCATTTATCAGCATAACCTTGGGGTTATTTTTTGATGAAATATTTACGCTGGGAATTTTGTCCTTGTGACATTACCTAAAAAAATGGCACTTTGGGGGTGGCAAGAGCCTTTACCAGTAGCCAAAATGCCAGGAGTGACAGATGAAGAACATCTTTGGCAAAGTATTGAGGTCTATTGATCATGTCATCCCAGGCTGCCAGCAACTGGATCCCCTTACAATGACACCAGAAACTAAGCTAATTATTGAAGTCAATAATTTTCTGTTTATATTGTGGTATCATCCTAGGCAAGGGTAATATGCTGCTCAAGGCTAGGGGCATACATGCTTGTGACACATAATCAGACAGCTCAATCATGTCTCTTCTCATGTAGTTCAGGGAGGTACTTCTCAAGTTGTTCACACCAACATGTACTATGACTGAATCATAACGGTACTTGCTGTTGAGAAACTTGAGTGCCTACATGATCTAACAAATCCTGGCCCTAGAAAGACAGCTAACCATGACGTTCTCCTTGTTTAGCCTGGTGAGAGGGACATCTGTGTGTCTCACTATAGAGTCTCCTATGACTAAGATATTTAGAGTGAATGTGTGTTGCTTTATGGGCTTTGATGGTGAGACACTTGGGTTTGTGTCATTATATGTATTGCGTGTTTTGGGTTTTATGGTTGGTTTACTATGTATGTTCTTTGGAGGTCTCTGGTGCTTAGGTAGATTTTTTGTGAGTACCTCCACATATTTTGGTCTATGTGTATGCTGTGTGTCATGAGTAGGAGTTGTAGTAGGTGGGCTGACAACCTGCTCTGTGTTGCTATCTATTGCATGAGAGAGCTGTAATTCCAGATTCATAATGCAGGTGCATCTCTCACAAATGGTACAGGAATGATTTAGAAGTAGGGGGATGTCAGTGTACATGAGGCAGTTGCTACACTGCCTCAGTAGATCCATGTGAACCATGCTGATAGGAGAAAAGTAGGGAAACTGACAGTTCAATGTCCTAGGAGTAATCTTGGTCTGGGTATAACAGTTGAAGAGGGAATGCAGCAGGGAACGGTATTAGTAGGTTTAAGAGCTCTGGTTTAGGTAATATTTATGAGGAGAGAGAACAGGCGTCTGTAACTGTTAATCCTTCCGCACAGTAGTGAGGGATGTGCAAACAGGCTCAAACAAACACAAACCAGTTCAAACAAAGGCTTATTAAAGGAGAAAAACATGAAACAGCCACAGTTCAAATTACCCAATCAAAATGTCCTAAACAGAGCCCTGCAACAGTAACTCTAGCTAGATTAATTTAAACTGTACCTTCCTCCCACGAGGGCACAGTGTGACCTCTCCAGCCAAAAGATTAATGGTTTGTACAAGCTCCAAACGTCACAAACAGTACTAGATTCAGCAAAAACAATGTCTTCTTTTCTTTTCCCCTTTAATACTACTAGTTCGTCTAAAAGTTATCCTGATTTTAACCCTGTCATTGAACTGCTAACACTCTTTAGTTGTATTTCCTTCTTCTTTTTATTTGGACAATAGTGTATAATTAAATAGTGTCTAATTAATGCTAACTATACAAGAGGAATGTAGAAGAATAGCATGATACTTTCTGGTTAAACTGATTAGAGTATTACTCTTTCTGTACATCTAAGAATCTGTTATTTATACTGTAAGTATACAGACCTGATCCACTTTGGTTCATAGGTTCATAGGTTCATAGGTTCATAGGTAGGTACTAGGCTATTGGCCCTAGGGCCTATACAAGCCTAGCCAAAAATGTACCCTGGCTTTCACCACCCAAGAAAATTATTTTCCTGTGCCCCTGTCAAGCAGAACCACAGAAGTGATCCCCGAGGTGAATTTCCTATTACCCATCCAATCATAAAGATTTTTCTTGAAGAATGCTAATGAGGAGTTCTGTTTGACATAGATAGGTAGGCTGTTCCAGAGTATGGGAAGTCTCTGGGACAGGAATCTATCCCTCCAGCATGTTCTGTTTATTGTGGTGACAAGCTCTAGGTCCCTAGAGCATGTAGCTCAGAGGGATTGGGATTTCTTTAAGGGGAGCATGTCCATCAGCTCTGGGTTTGACATAGCTTTGTATGTTAGGCAGAGATCGCCTCTGAGTAGGCGAGATGCGACGGAGTAAAGCTGGAGTTTTTTGTGACGGTCTGCGTAAGGCATCTGTTTGAGGCCAGTAATCCTCTTTGTGAGGTATTTTTGCGGCCTTTCCAGTTGTTGTAGATGTCTTGTGAGGTACATACCAAAAGGGGCGTTGTACTCTATAATGGGTCTAATGAGTGATGAGTAGAGGGGAACAATGACCTCTTTTTTTCTGGGATGAGAAACCTTTTGAGATGAGGTGTGCCACGTAGACGGATTTCCTGACCACTTTGGCGATGTGATTATCAAAGGAGAGACTACTGTCCACCTGTGTCCCAAGGTCTCTTATCACACTTTCCGTGTTAAGTAGACTACCGCCTATGTGGTAGTTCATGGGTACAGAATTTTTACCAAAGGGGATGACAATGCACTTTTTGGCATTGAGCTTGAGACCATGTCTTTGACACCAGGCATCTGTCTCAGTGAGGCCCTTTTGTAGGATGTCCGCATCGTTAGGAGTTTCAATTATGGCTCCTAGTTTGCAGTCATCTGCAAATTTAGTTAGCCAAAGACCTTCTGTGTTAGCCTGTACTTCAGAGAAGTAGATACCAAACAGGAGAGGACCCAGGACTGAACCCTGTGGTACTCCACTTGTCACTGGTCTGAAGTCTGATTTGGAGTCTGCTACTTTCACAGTGTGGGTTCTTTCAGTAAGCCAGTTGGCAACCCATCTTGTGACATAGGGATTTATACCTAGTTTAGTGAGTTTATCTATAATTCCAGAGTGGGGGATGGTGTCGAACGCCTTGGTGAGATCTAGATAGGCTGTGTGAACCACCTTACCCTCATCTATGGCTTTGGTGACTACTTCAAAGAAGTCTATCTGGTTTAGGGGACATGATCTGCCTTTTACAAACCCAAACTGTGTGGGGTCCAGGGTTTGGAGATCTCCAATGTCTTTGTTTATGGTTTCCATGATGATATGTTCCATGGCCTTGCAGACGAGGCTCATCAGGCTAATGGGGCGGTAGTTCCTGGGGTCTGTTGTGGCCCCCCCTTTGTGGAGTGGGGATAACTGTCACGGTGCGCCATTCAATGGGCACAAAGCCTGAGGTGAGGCTATGTTTGAACATGGTACTTAGGTGGGGTGCCAGTTCATTCTGTAGTTCATGTAGAAGGAAGCCTGGGATGTTGTCAGGTCCCATGGATGCTGTGTTCTTGGCTTTGGAGAGTGAAGTTTTTAACTGTGCAGCCATGATTGCAGGAACTTTGCATTCTTCCGGTGTAAAGATGAGTCTTTTAGGGGGTGAGAGGGGGGTAAAGTTAGCACTGAACCTATCTGCCAGGATGTTGGCAATATCAATTGGTTCTGTATAAGTGAATTATTTCAGTTCTTATCTCAAATTAAATAAAGGGCAGCCCATATTATTTAAAAGTTCAGCACAGAGCTCTGGGGCTGTTCCTGGAAATGCTCCACTCTGATCAGAGTACTACTCCAGTAAAAAAAAAAAAGAAAAAGAAAAAAGAAAACATGCATAATGTCTGCTGCACCATACTTATATCATCAGCTGGTAATGGTGGGGTGGAATTGTCTGTGTGGAGGCCAAGGAGGTCTTGCTCTGCATTTCCTCTGTAGCAAATTCAGGGTGATAACAATGTAATTAGTACAGATATTATCCTGTACTCTAAATTTGTTCAATACCATTAGGGTATTGCTATGGTGTTATTTATGACTAGGAGTTACACTCTTATTTTACATCAAGATCCAGGAAGTGTATTAATATACTTTTCATTTATTTTAATTTTATTGAGGTTTCTAATGTTAGGCAGCCAGGTAGTCAGAAATTCATCTAGGACTAATTGATTTTTTGGATTATTTCTGGGGTTACTGTGGAGTGATTATGTAATGTATGTATTTTCCGAACAATGCTGCTCATTGTATTTATCTGCATGCCCAAATGAAAGCCAAGGTCAAATTACACCATACTTAGCCTGACATTAATGTAACTTTCATTTTCATATTAGGCTTCTCTTTCATGATACTTCAAGCACAATAAACTTTATATTATAATATAATGTTAGACATCAAATTTATATTCCATTGTGTTAATAATATTAAAAGTGTAGGTAACAGAAAATGTTTCTGGTATCTATTTACAAAACATGTTTCAATATATGTAGTTTCTACACATGAAACATGTATGGTTGCACAACAGGTGGAGAAAGTTAATATAAAGAATTAGCTATATTTTTGCCACTGGTAATACTGGCAGTTGAGTGGTTAGTCAAAACAGTCTGCAAATCAGCAGATACACAGATCAACAAAATAATGGCAGAAAACAGTTTGATCAGTGTGTATCTCCCAAAGGCTGGGGGGCATTTTCAGTAGCCCATCTAATTCTAATGGGCATGGACAGATCCTGCAGAGAGATCACTGTATCCCATTACACCACACTGATCTGACCCATTGATAACCATTATGGGTGGTATTCAGGGAGATTACTGTATCCCATTACACCACACTGATCTGACCCATTGATAACCATTATGGGTGGTAGTCATACTCATTACATGAACTCATTAAGGCAGTTGGCACTGTTTGGAAATAAGCACAGCTCTGCTACAATTCAAAGAGGCCATTTATACATAATCAAATGAAGAAATAATGGCATGGTAATGAGAAATGGTGTAGAAGTCCTTATGCTAATAAGCCCTGTTCCTGCCTGTTTGAGATTCATAGTCATATTTTGATGCATTTCCGTACCATCTGCAGATATATTATAAAAAGCAGAATTATGCCCTATCTACTTTGCAATTGGTGAAGGTGCTCTCTGTTGCTACTAGCTTAGCTATTTCTCAGTGTGAGCTGCTTGTCTTGGCCGAGCTAAAACCACTTGCACCCAGCAGCACCCACCAGACACTAAAGATGTAGGCAGAGAATTACTCATTATAATTTTGAAAATTAGGAAGTCCCTGATAAGTTTAGAGTGGACAGGGATATTGTCAGGGCTTTAATGAGAATGCATGATCCACAGGTGGGAACTCGGGGGGGATGCATGGTCTTCCAATACTTGTGGATATTAAGGTATATATAGTCCTCACTATACTTGCCACAGGCACCTTCCAGAAACAAACTGGAAACATGTTGGGTATTTCTTAGGCTTCTGCCTTAAAGATCCTTTGAAGTCCTCTGATATACTTTTGGCAACATGTGGATCAATGCTTCTATTTTCTGGTGACACCTCAGGACAAAGCTTGGACTTTGCTTGCCTTTTATGGGGTGGGGCATTTCCCTGAGGTGCTTGGTGAGATAGTTTCCACCCATGTTACCATTAGAGCCCCATCAGGTCCATTGGGAGTGCAGTGGCACGGGAACAGGAAGGGCTACCATTCCATCAGCTGCCAGGTAGTGTGTGATACATGGATGTGCATCACCAACGTGTAATCCAGAATCCTGGCAGTGCCCATGGTTCCCATATTTGGCGCACAAGCTCATTCTACTGTTTCTTCTTACATGATAGGATGCCCCATGGATACTTTGCTGGTAAGTAGAAAGTTTAATTATAGTTATCTAATTAGTTATTATGATTTGGACAATGGATTGCTTAATTCTAAACCACCCTTCACTTATTCTGTCTCCCTACCTTCCTCTTTATCTTCTGTTTTTCAGGTGATACAGGTTATCTGCTGGAGCCATGGCTCATGACTTTTATAAGGAATGCTGTTGAAGTTGTGCAAGAGAATTTTAATACAGCTCTGTCCCAGCCACATATAGCCATCATGAGAGTTTTTGGCCTGTTAAAAGCCAGTTTTCATTCCTAAATGAGTCTGGGGGTGCCCTTCAGTATGAAACAGCTAATGCATTCTGCACAACATGATCAAGCACCAGTCTTTTGGTGAAGTGACCCATGATGTCTCTGCAGCTCCCATATAGGTTCTACCATGATTAATGATAGCCAATTGGCAGCACTAGTACAGGATTCCTTGCAGCAGGCTTGTGCATGATATATGGCTGCGCAGGTCAATGGGGGCATCTAGTCCAGAACTATGGAGCATAGATTTCAGGTTAGTGTTTCCTTTCTTATAAAAAACAGAGTATAATTGATGCATGCAATACTATGTGTGGGCTGTGCCATGTGGTGCATAGTCGCTGTCACTGGTCATCAGACATTCCCTCTTATCTTTAAAATTTTTTTCTTATAGTATAGTTAATCATATTACTCGTTATAAAAATTATGCTTGACTATTCACCGAGTCCTGTTAATCATTTTCAGATGGCATCATATAAGGAATATTTACATTTTATTTTTACTGTTTTGCTGAATTTATTTTTCTTATGACTCTAGTTAAGTATATATACTGAATGTGCTGAAATGGTAATTTATTTAAAAGTGTTACTTCAGTAATTGACTGACTGGATTTCACAAAATTGTATGCATGATTTTTGGATCTTCCATTTACCGTGAATTCATACCTTGCACAGGAAATGAAAATGTATCACTTTTTTATTATGCAATGTTTCTCCAGTTTTCACATCAGATTAATACTTATGTCATGTACATTAACTTGTGTCCTCAGAAACAGCAATCATCATTTCTGCATTGTGGAGGATGAAGTGGTAACAGGGTTAGTGCTGATGGCAGGATACTCACGTAAGCTTATTTGTGTGTGTGTGTGTGTGTGTGTGTGTGTGTGTGTGTGTGTGTGTGTGTGTGTGTGTGAGTGAGTGTGTTACCCTCTTAACAGTGTGTATTATTTTTATTATCTTCTGCTCATCACCATTACTCAGTTCAGACTCTTAATAATAAATTTATCCTTAATGGTGTTAAACATTGTAATTTACATTACACCCTCAGCCTTTCATTCCAGATTATTCTCTTATACTGTAAGTAATGCCATTAATCAAATAAAACAGATGCACATAAGAAGCTGGGTACATTGTACACAGACATAATAATTCACTTCACATATTCTGCACTTGTATACATATTCTTTGTCTACATTACCTTTGACGTTACATATTGACATCAGTGCATGAAAGTTATGGTAGTAAAGTGAAACATTTCTTATTTTAAGTACCCAAAATATCAAGCCTGAGTCACAGTAGGTTATGTTCAAATGTATCATAAACAATGTCCCCATAAATAGGATGGGTGAAGTTGCACCTGATCTGAAGTAGAGGCTATGTGAGCTGGATGATGACTTGCTAAATGACATGACTTACTTGATGCAGGTGATTCTACAGACAGTGACCTCATAGTGCTGCATGGCCAAGATCTCATAAGAGAGGTTCTGCTATGTTTAGATGAATGCTGATGTGGCTTGCATAAATTCTGTTGTCTTTGGTCTCCCCTACTATTCATACTGTTTTCTTAAGAAGCAATTGTAGTGTAATGTGCTATGCCCCCACATGTCCGGACAGTACCCCCATTCTTGTCAAACACTGAGTTCTATTTTAGTCTAGTAGAACATGATCACTGCTGTGTGTGTGCCACCAGACTGAAGACTAATGTGATCATGACATTATCCCTACTTTCTGCCAGTGTCATATAGTGCTGGAAATCCTCATGTACACCCAGGAGTACCCTCACCATTTCTAGCTGACTTTCTGTGGCAGAGCACTAAGCCTTAACTATGTGACAGTATATTTGCTGCTGGCCTTTCAATGCCTTACATGTTTCCTGAGGTAGCTGTAACATGTGCCTGTACCTGGCACCCTTTGAAAAGGTGTCACAGTGGACATTGTTACCTTTGAGTCTGTGCCATCATCGGGGTTGTTTTTGTGGTTCTGGAGACACTGGTGTTGAGGTACACAGGTTTTCTCCATGTACAGCTGTAGTGTTAATTTCCACATGTACTTGACTTTGTGATCCAGTGTTACTTCCTGCAGAATTATTCACATGTTGTGGGATGTGTGATCCTGCCCTTAAACTTGGTAACTGTGTGCCACTTTCGTCACACTGTGCCATAAATATTACTACGTTATCATCTTCATTACTCAGTCTGCTGCTAATATCTTCTAAATGTTTTGGCATAGTACAACTGCTCATTTCTGCTGCCAACCCTGTGAAGGATTAATTGATTACATTACTACTCAGGTACTGCAGTGCACTGCTGTTTGCTGTGTAATGAGGTGCAGAAGGACACTTAGCATGTCATTATGTGCAGAAGTGGAGAGCATACCTTTTAATACTAAATGTCATTTAAGTTACATGTAATTATTTAACCTAAGCAGTCAAAAAGGCATTTGCAATATGTCCTAAGAGCTGCCATGAGGATGCAGTTCTTGTCATGGCTGAAATCATCTTTTATGTCTGGATCGCTGCTGTGCCATCATGCATTCACCTAAAACAACATATAAACATAACATACTGAAGCTTGATTTAACAAAATGAAATCAAATCATCAGCCAAGCAAGAAAACAATGAACATATGGCTGCATCCCTGACAAATAAATTATTTAAAAACGTTTCAGTAGCATAAGACCTGACTACAGAAACATCTGTTCTGACACAACACCTATATTGATACACACAGTACAAATCAAACTTCACCCAGTTAAAATTGTTTAGTATTCACCAATATAGCATCCTCCACAAATACAAAATAGTTTAGAAGCACATCATTACACTGTCATCATATGGTGTTGGCATCAGATATTAATTCTTCCCCACAAATACAACATAGTTTAGAAGCACATCATTACACTGCCATCATATGGTGTTGGCATTAGAAGCACATCATTACACTGCTGCCATATGGTGTTGGCATCAGGTATTAATTCTTCCCCACAAATACAACATAGTTTAGAAGCACATCATTATGCTGCCATCATATGGTGTTGGCATCAGGTATTAATTCTTCCCCACAAATACGACATAGTTTAGAAGCACATCATTACACTGCCATCATATGGTGTTGGTATCAGATATTAATTCTTCCCCACAAATTCAACATAGTTTAGAAGCACATCATTACACTGCCATCATATGGTGTTGGCATCAGATATTAATTCTTCCCCACAAATTCAACATAGTTTAGAAGCACATCATTACACTGTCATCATATGGTGTTGGCATCAGATATTAATTATTCCCCACAAATACAACATAGTTTAGAAGCACATCATTACACTGTCATCATATGGTGTTGGCATCAGATATTAATTCTTCCCCACAAATACAACATAGTTTAGAAGCACATCATTATGCTGCCATCATATGGTGTTGACATCAGATATTAATTCTTCCCCACAAATACAACATAGTTTAGAAGCACATCATTACACTGCCATCATATGGTGTTGGCGACAGATATTAATTCTTCCCCACAAATACAACATAGTTTAGAAGCACATCATTACACTGCCATCATATGGTGTTGGCATCAGATATTAATTCTTCCCCACAAATACAACATAGTTTAGAAGCACATCATTACACTGCCATCATATGGTGTTGGCATCAGATATTAATTCTTCCCCACAAATACAACATAGTTTAGAAGCACATCATTACACTGCCATCATATGGTGTTGGCATCAGATATTAATTCTTCCCCACAAATACAACATAGTTTAGAAGCACATCATTACACTGTCATCATATGGTGTTGACATCAGATATTAATTCTTCCCCACAAATACAACAAAGTTTAGAAGCACATCATTACACTGCCACCATGTGGTGTTGGCATCAGATATTAATTCTTCCCCACAAATACAACATAGTTTAGAAGCACATCATTACACTGCCACCATATGGTATTGGCATCAGATATTAATTCTTCCCCACAAATACAACAAAGTTTAGAAGCACATCATTACGCTGCCATCATATGGTGTTGGCATCAGATATTAATTCTTCCCCACAAATACAACATAGTTTAGAAGCACATCATTACACTGTCATCATATGGTGTTGACATCAGATATTAATTCTTCCCCACAAATACAACATAGTTTAGAAGCACATCATTACGCTGCCATCATATGGTGTTGGCATCAGATATTAATTCTTCCCCACAAATACAACATAGTTTAGAAGCACATCATTATGCTGCCATCATATGGTGTTGACATCAGATATTAATTCTTCCCCACAAATACAACATAGTTTAGAAGCACATCATTACACTGCCACCGTATGGTGTTGGCATCAGATATTAATTCTTCCCCACAAATACAACATAGTTTAGAAGCACATCATTACACTGTCATCATATGGTGTTGACATCAGATATTAATTCTTCCCCACAAATACAACATAGTTTAGAAGCACATCATTACACTGTCATCATATGGTGTTGGCATCAGATATTAATTCTTCCCCACAAATACAACATAGTTTAGAAGCACATCATTACACTGCCATCATATGGTGTTGGCATCATATATTAATTCTTCCCCACAAATACAACATAGTTTAGAAGCACATCATTACACTGCCACCATATGGTGTTGGCATCAGATATTAATTCTTCCCCACAAATACAACATAGTTTAGAAGCACATCATTATGCTGCCATCATATGGTGTTGGCATCAGATATTAATTCTTCCCCACAAATACAACATAGTTTAGAAGCACATCATTACACTGTCATCATATGGTGTTGGCATCAGATATTAATTCTTCCCCTTACCATTTTCTCTATTTTTACTGCCATGCTTTTTCATTCAGAAGTGACAGCCACAAATCCTGTCTCACATTACAGCAACATTTATCCTGACACCGCAATACATTAATATAAATGTAGTAAATAATACTTTATTTACTTAAATTTATGTAATAGCATCTTGCATAGGATAATATGCAAATGCAAAAAAATATTGCAAACATTTATCATTCACTTTGCTGTCAGTGGTCCTTCTCCATGCATTTCCAGTAGTAGCGTCATGAATGACCATTTATGAATGACACTCCTGCCATTAACACTAACATGAATCAAATGCATTTGACAGTCATAGCAATCAGGAATGCATTTCTCCATGTACTAATTGGCCTACATATTGAATATGCTGTGCTTGACAATAACTTATAACTATTTTATCTTATGTAAAAAAGTTCCTCTTTTCAAAAAAAACTGCCATCTGACTCAATTGATCATGTCTAAATATGGAGGTATTAAACTTATTTATGTAAAATCAGGCTTACTTGCACATAACTATTGCTTTAAACACCATTTATGCATTGATCCAGAGAGTACATAGGCAAGTTTGTTGTAACTGTGTTATTCTGTTCTAAGAATCCCGACCTTCTTGCTGTAGGCTTCCCCTGCATGTCTGTCCTTCCCTAGACAGTCCTATTTTCCCACCCCTTTCTCAGCTGTTCTTGCTGTATATTGTGTTTAAATTATTTTCTTTTAACCCAGCCACTTATTCTCTTTACAGCTCACATGTGCATATTTTCCATGCGTGCCCCCCATCTTCATTTTGGACACCTGACTAGTTCTTCTGAGAAGGACGTGCACCAGACCACCTCTGCTTCATCTGACTACTCCCTTCAGAGAGTACATTTGAGTATATGTTCCACCTTGGGTTTTGCTTTCTAAATACCATTGTTTTCCACAGCGTGCACACCAGCAGCTCTAAGGCAGTCTCCTATTCCTGGCTATTCCACCTCGTAACCTATTTCTCCCTAGTCTACCTGAACTTTCCTCAAAATAGTTAATCACAGTTATGGCACTAGATGGCAACACATCCCCACTCTTAAGGTTCTACCACTTTATTTCCATTTTATTGATACCCCCACTCTTAAAGTTCTAGCACTTTAGTTACATTTTATTATCCTTCTGTGCTCAGTCTATAGTATTTTTCTCTGTGACTGTCTCTCCTACCAGTAGTTCCCCTGATTTGTCCTTACCTCTGTCTTGTAACACTCAGGCCCTACTCATCTCTTAAAAGTTCACTCACCTCGTGCTTGCTTAAAGCTCTGTCTCTTTACTGATAGTTTTTGTTGGCTTGCATTTCTCCTTCTCAGCTCTGCCCACTCCGTTCGCCCTTTGGGGTCACTCCGCTCCCCTACCCTGCCCCCATATCCCACTCGCCCCAGTACTCCTACACGTATAGCTATAGAACCACTCCCTCATCACACATAACCTATCATATCAAACCACACCCACCTCCTAACTACCTAATCCCCTCCCACATTCATATCACCCCACCTATCCCCTCTACCAATCTCTGCCCCTATTAGATCACTTCAACTATCCAACAAACCCCACCTACTTTCATTTATCCACACTCTTCCCATCATAGTTTAACTCTATACTGCACCTCAACAACTATGTATCCTATATGTACAAAACCAACATTCTCAATACTTCTTATCTTCTCCCTCTCCCTACTATACCACCTTACCAACATAAGCCTCCATAACACCTCACATTACCCTTCTTGCCACATAAACTCTACATATCTCACAAGTGAACCATCCTACTCTGGCTCCATCTGCCAATATCTCTTCCACACCTATGACTATCTCCACTCTAATAGAAAGCTTCTAGTCACACCTAATATACTTCCCATCCATCACAATATTCATCCCTTTTTCTCCCATGCCAGCAATCTCAGCTCAAAGAACTCCACAAAACAGCTATCCTTTCTTCTTGATATAATCTCCATATTGTCTGGAGACATCTACCCAAACCCTGGCCCCCCTGCCAACTACAATTCCAATACAACCACAACCCCTCCATCCTCTCACCACAAATCTCTCCTACTTACCACCATCAACGCCTAAAGCCTTTGCAATAAACTACCCAACTTCCATGCCTGGCTCACACAAAACCAGCCTGACATTTTATCTGTGTCCAAAACATGGCTTAAGCCACACATTAAAGACTCTAAAATCACCCCCCCCCAACTATCAAATCATAAGACAAGACAGATTACATAAGAAAGGAGGAGGAGTAGCACTACTTTTTTCTTCCTCCCTAACATTGACACACTATACCAACCATATACCTCAATTCTCTTCACCCGAATTAACCCTTGCCTGCTTAAAAATCAACAACTACAAAAACATAGTTATAGCTGCCCTATGTATTCCACCAGGTAACAACATCCTTATTCTTGAAGATATCCTTTCCTGGTTCTCATCTAACATAAGTAATGAATCAGTCATCCCCCATTCACTCAAATAACACCTCCCAAACTATAAACCTTTATAATTTCTCCCAATTAATCAACTCTTCTACTAGGCCCAACAAACATAGCTCCTCTGGCAGCATCCTCAACTGGATATTAGTATCCCATCCCAATAACATCTGCGATAGCGGCACCTTATCTAGTTCCCTTAATGATCACTTTCCAACCTTCATACATTGCTCACCTCCCACCCTTCACCTACAACAATAATTATATATTAACTCATTCCCTCTTTTGAGTGTGTACCTTTAACTCCTAGTAGGTGTGGCTAGAGCCTTTAAAAAATGAAGTTATCTCCTTACAGTTCTAACAAATACTCACTGATATAGGTCAAATATCGATACAACTGTGTTTGCCATCATGTATACTTCAAGATAAAATATTCAAATACCCTGTATGTAGCATGGTTTTGGAAGTATTAAGGCAAATATGAACAAGCAATATTTGATGCCTAGAAGAGCAGTAGGAGGTAACTGCAGATGTGCCTGGAGTTGTCACTAGGATGTAATGAGTTCCATAACCTCACTAATTTCAAGCCTGAATCCCTCTCAGACTGCCTAAAACATATAGACTGGAACCCTCTAAAAACTCTTCCACTAGACGACGCTGTGAATTACTTTAATACTTCTTTCATTAATTTACTTAATAACTTAGCACCTCCAAGAACTAAAATAGTTAAATCAAAGACTGCCCCCTGGCTTTCTAAGGAAACAATAACCCACAGGCATGCATGAAGGTTATTGTTTCTACGGAAACAATAACCCTCATGCATGCCTGTGATAAATCCTGGAAACTCTACCTAAAACACAAAACTTCTACCTTCCTTGCAGAATAGAAAAACTCCGCAATATAGTTAAAAAACTAATCACTTCTGATCGCAAATTCTACTACTTAACCTTCAAAACAACCACAAAACCAGCCCCAAGAAATTCTGGAGCAGTATCTCTGCCCTCCTTAGTCCAGGCAAAAAAGTCAATCCTTGCCCTTACCCTAGCTCCCCTGATGACATCATAGCTTCCAAATTTAATTCCTTCTTCATAGACTCTATAGCAAAGTTCACTACATCCTTCCATAACAATTCACCACTCACTTCTCTCATGCTTAATTCTTCTCCCTCTATCTCCAGTACAAACCTCCCCCCTCACTTCTCCACTTTCATGCTTGGACTGAGCAGCAATTTTCTTTCAAACAAGGTACTGTTTTGAGTTCTCAAAAGCATTACAATTGTATGGAGCGTGACTTTGATAAACTAAATGATAAATTATACGCTTACAAGAACACGCAACTGGAGATAGACTATTTGAGAGAGTGTGTTCGTGTGCAACGTATTCCGAAAGGACTACGTTGTTTCAAGTTTCCAAACAACGCTGTGTTGGGCTCCAACTTATACACGAAGTTGGTGGAACTGTTCGATAAAACTGGTTTGGAAATGTTGGATCTCATGATCCAAGATTATGAAACTAAAGCTAACTTTTTACTGAATGAACTAACAACATTAAATGACAGTATCGTCAAAGACAAGAACTTTCCTAGTATTAAACAATGTTATGATAAAGTTTTTAATGAAGTGGACCAACATTGTGTTAAGATAGTCAGTCGTAAGATAAGAAAGTTGGAGCGTGACTTGATTGAATATAGGGATGGGAGGGCTTAACCCTTGCCAGGAAAATTTAAACGTAATACTTCTAATGATGAAGGGAGAACTGACATTGCTGATAACACTGAGAACACTAATACCCCATTAGCAGACCCACCCAGGAGAAGTGAGCAACTGGCTCAAAAAGACAATAACAAAAATCAGCATCAGGTTTTTCAGTATCCCTAGGGCAGACCAGGGGGCAGGAATACAATGTTCTACCAACAGAATTGGAACAGATTATGCAGGTAACTGATTCCAATTAAGGTGGTTTAGTTAATGATGAAGATGTTGATAGGGACTCATCTAGTGGTAATTACAAGGTGGTAACCAAGGACAACTACACTATTTACAACTTTACGGAAATTATACCAACCTCTGACTTTTTTGAGTTGTTTACCAGAGGTTTTCACTTTGTCCCTCTGCGCACCATGGATTTATCCAAAACACTAGTAGAACTCAAATTATTCATCAGGAGACTAAATCTTGCATTATTCTTTAAAGGGCAATCTTTAACTAACCACATAAACACAAGGTGTAGTACTTTAACCCCCCCACCCAACCCACCTTAAGAATTTTTGAGGAATTAGTAGAAATGGATCTAAGAAAGAAACAAGCACTTAGTGCAAACCAGCCACCTGATAACTTTGATTTCCACCTATATCAGTTAACTAATTTACTCAAAGAGGAGGGTATCAGGGTAATGAAACCTGATAAGGGTGGTGGTGTTGTTCTAATGTACAACTGGGCATATGAAACATATATTCATATTTTGCTACAGGATGCTGACCCTTATGAACTAGTTTCTAGGAATGAAGTAAACATTGCGTACTCTAAGATCAACTTTATGTTAATGGATAACTTGATGCAAGGTACTATTAACGAGAAATTACATAACTATTTGCATGTCCCAAAACCTAGGATCCCGGTAATTTTTGGGATTCCAAAAGTGCACAAAGGTCTGAACCCTTTAAAATTCAGACCTATAGTAGCAGGAGCCGGGAGTATTACAGAGCCTCTAGGGAAATATATCGATCAGACACTAAAAGAATTTGTTTCAACCATAAAATATATTTGTAAAGACTCCTGGGAATTTCTTAATGATGTCCAAAAAAAAAAAAAAATTTTTACAACCCAGGGATATTAATGGTAACTATTGACATCATACAGCTATTTCCCAGTATTCCTCATTCAATAGGTATAGATTGGTTTAATGAAATTTTGACAACACAATCTGACCTAAGTAATAACACGGTTAGGCTAATAGTGGAATTCATGGAAGTAGTTCTTGAGAATAACTTCATCTATTTTAATGGAGAAGTATTCCGGCAAAAGAAAGGTGTAGCGATGGGTGCTCCATGTGCCTCAACATACGCGAACATAGTATTATACTATTGGGAAAATAAATACATCTTTTCATCTGGTTGGGCTGAGCATATTACTTACTACAAATGTTACCTGGATGACATCTGCATATTATGGGATGGTGACATGGACAGTTTTTCAAATTTCATCACGTACATTAATTCCACTACAGATTTTTGGCTTTCACACATAATGTGAGCAAAAATTCTTTACATTATTTGGATGTTTTTTTATTCAAAGATTATGTCAACAACTTTTTCCAATCCCAAATATATAGAAAGATGACTTTTTCCAACACATTCTTACATTTTGATAGTGGGCACCCTTTTTATCAGAAAAAGGGTATAATTAAAGGTCAACTCATTCGTGCATCCAGGATGTCAAGTACTCAAGATTTATTTCTTAAAGATGTTGACTTTTTAAAAAAACTCTTTCTTGAGAGAGGCTATCCAGTCTATCTCGTGGATAATTTAGCTAAAGAGGTTCTCGACAACAGGGAATCTAAGTATCCACCATTACTTGGGAAAGGTAAGATTTTAGAGCGCACTCAAGAGGCTGACCAACAATCGTCATATAATAACTTTGTGTATACATACACTAGGGACTCCCAACAGGTAGAAAAGACTATTTTGACATATTGGCCAGTTTTGACATTACAGGAGGACATTAACAAAATTGTACCCGCCAAGCCTGGATTCACAAGAAAGAGAGATATTAATCTAAAGGGCCTATTTGAGAATAAAAATAACAGAAAAACACATTCACATTTTTCTAACAAGGTAGGTACCTACAAATGTGGTGCATGCAACCAGTGTGTACACATATACAATAATAATAGTTTACACATTATCTCTAGGAACTTTAAGATTAGTACAACAAAATATTTTAACTGCGCATCAAAAGGGGTGGTTTACCTCGGTGTTTGCATGGAGTGTCACAGTTTTTATGTTGGCAAGACCGAGCGGCCACTAAGAAAAAGGATTTATGAGCATCTATACGAAATTAGTAAGAAGAAAGATACTAATGCTTTTTTTAAACATTCAATGCAATGTATTAACATGCATCTAAAATTCCTTGTCCTAGACCAGGTCACCCAGGATCCCAGAGGAGGGGACTGGGAGACTTGTCTAGAGCATAAAGAACTTTTGTGGCAATTGAAATTAAATGCAACAAGACCCCCAGGTCTAAATGACAGCATCAGTATAGCAAGTGCACTAAAGCTTAGCAGGGAGAAATTATGAGTAAACAAAAAACTGTTTTGAAAATGCCAGGTAATCAACAGGCAGTTAGTTAATGATGAATTTTTATTTTATGTTATTAACTTTCAACCAGAAGTACATGTTTTTACTATAAGGATTTATATTTAGAACATTGTAAGTGCATATTTGTATATATTTTTTAATATTTGTTCTTAGTATTTGCACTTTTAAAAAATTATTTAACACACTGCATGAATTATTAGTGGTTTGCATTAACTACTTATATGTATTTATTTTTACAAGATTTTTTGACAAACAAGGTATCTAGATAGTTTTTAAAACAACGTGTTATTGCAGTATTATTGACTTGCAGGGAGTACAAATATTTTAACACCTTAAAAAATACTTCAAAGACACCTTAAAAAATGTTTAAACTTTTAACTAATTATCATAATTAACACCAGGAGTGGTCGATTGAGTGATCACCTGATGTATGTATAATGATATAAAATGGTTTTACTTTTCACTGAGCAGCATCTTGATAAAGCCTGGTAGGAACCAGGCGAAAGCGCTTGATTAATTCTTCTGTTTTTATTCATTAAAGTTATTTAACTTCAGTTTGCTTCTGGTTGTATCACATTTGTGATTCCTGGACTGAGTGTTTCTACCCGTGGAGCTGCTTTTTACTTCTCCATAAAACCAATTCCTATCAATACTATAAAGAAACTTCTCCAAAAATTAAAACCATGTACCAATGCCCCTGACGATCTACCATCTAACATCCTTAGGCTAGCTGCTGATGGTATAGCTCTCCCTATCTGTATTCTAATCAATCACTGTATACAAGAATCCTACGCACCCCTGCTTTGGAAAAAAAGCCTTCATTATTCCCCTACACAAAGGAGGCAACAATACAGAAATAACCAACTTTCTCCCCATAGCGATTCTCTCCCATATCTCCAAAATTCTTGAAAAATGTATCCACCTGCAGCTATTACCTTACCTCCTAGACAACCATCTACTAACTCCAACACAGCACGGCTTCAGACCTGGACATAATACTATCACAGCCTCTCTATTCTTCCTCAATACCATTACCAAGCTCGCGACTCAGTAAATATCATAGTTATCCTCCTCCTCCTCGACCTTTCTAAGGCATTCAACATAATTTCCCATAGCCTACTATTGTCTAAACTCTCTCAACTCAATCTCTCCTTCTCTTCCATCAATTAGTTCTCCAGTTACCTCCCAAATTGGCAACAAGCCATCCAAGTGGAATAACTGCACTTATTCTTACCTTGACACTCTAACAGGTGTGCTCCAAGGCTGTATCCTGGGACCTTTACTATTTAACATTTTCATTAATGACTTTCATCTCTGTATCCCAAACACTAAATTTGTGCAATATGCAGATGACTCTACTATCATCTGCTCAGCTGACTCTCTCCCCAAACTCATGCATGCAACTCAAGTTGCCTTTAACAACACTGAGACACGGATGCTTAATAATCACCTTGCTCTGAATGCAGCTAAAACAAAAATTATGATCTTTACTCCATCTAAGAATACCAAACTAGACATATGCTCCTTTTCCATAATAAGCCAAAACATGGCCCACATTGAAGTAGTTCCCTACACTAAGCTTCTAGGTGTTCACATCTAAGAACAACTAAAGTTTGACATTCACTATCAAACCAATATAAAGAAAACCCACCAGCAGCTCGGAATGCTTTATCACCATAATCGCTTCCTAACCCCTTCATCCAAGCTTCCACTGTCCAACACCTATCTCCTTCCATCCCTCACCTACAGTGCCCCCATCCTTACCAATCATCAAGCCACACTTAAGGCTAAACTGGCATCCTGTTACAATAAAATCACCAAGTTTTCCACCAGTTCCAAATCCTCCTCACACCACTGTGTCGCCTTACAGTCCCTGAATTGGCTAGAACTCCCTAATTATCGCTTGTACATTCAGCTCCAGACTGTTCACAAACATATCTTTAATCCAACACTATGCCCCTCTCTCTCTTCCATCCTTACCTTGCATCTCCCTGATCGATCCCTTAGGTCCAACAATCAGAATCTCATCAAGGTTTATAAACCCATACGCACTCCAGGGCAACTCCTACTGTCTTCCTCCCTATCACGTAAATGGAATTCACTTCCACCCCATATCCGAACTACCCAGAACCTCACTTCCTTCAAGACTCTACTATACTCTCATCACTCCTCTACCTAGGAATGCTCATGCTCCCATCCCTCCTAATCTCCCCCCCCATATGTATTTTTAATACTCTAAAATTGAATTCTCACCATTTCAGTTTGTTCTGAACCTTTTTTGCCTTTGTAAACTACAATAATACTGCAAACTGCCTATGATACATAAACTAAATTTTTGTAAATATTAGATCACACCAATACATGTGAAATCTCTAACACTGTACAACTTCTGGCAATCCTACTCTACATTCACTTTGTACAATATTCTGTATTTACCTAGTGATGCTTATTGATTTTGGTACTGATTTCTGTTTTTGTAGCTATTGATTGTATTAATTATATTAATTGTTGCTATGTTTCATATGTCTGTATATAAAGTGATGCTGTGTTTCATATGCCTGTACATGGAGCTTTTCTCCCTGGGTGTCCATTGAAAAAGGGCTCATTTTTGTCTCAATGGACTTTCCCGGTTAACATACTGCAAATAAATAACTAAAATAAATAAATTTTGTGAGCAATAGACTAAGCACCACTTATCCCTATGGATTACAATAATACATGAGTTCATATGTCAGCAGATTCACATAAATAGACCTTGGGTAGCTGTGGATGAGCTGAGCTGCATTGAAACAAGCTGACCCTGAGAATCATTGAAACTGCCTAACATTCCTCAAATATCCCTATGCATATGCAATGAAAAATAGAGTCAACAACGTTTAGGTTGCAGAATCCTGACGTCTAATCCACACCCATCTTGTATACTCTGACACACCTTACACCTCGTACCACTCACTTGTTTTGATTATAGTAAATTGACATCACATATACAGATGTGATGACCTGGAGAAGCCTGACCAGCTGGCTGTGTGGGTAGACCAGGTTAGTGCTTGAAAACCAGAGTTCTACAATAAATATTTTAACATTTTATTTTTTTCATCTTAAGTTAAATAGGTTATAAAATGCTAGAGACATGTTGAATAAATGGTGATAATGCAAGAAGAAGTGCATGTATAACTGCAAATATGCATGTATATGCAATCAAAACTGTATAAGTAAACATAAATGTATTTGCAAACAGAAATGAATCTGCATACAAATATGGTATGTGTATGTATAAAGACAAGTGTTTGTATAAATAAATATGTATACGTATGAGTAAAGAGCTATATGTATGTATCCATGTGTAAATGTGCAGAAGTATATATATATATATATATATATATATATATATATATATATATATATACACACACACACACACACACACACACACACACACACACACACACACACACACACACACACACACACACATATTTGCATTTTATACACAAACAGATATGAACATTTGCATTGACACATACATACCTTTAATATACTGTAATTATTAGCTCAGTAATTATTTATATTACAGACAGACAACTTTTAAAAAATACACTGTTATGTGTAGGTCAGAAATTATTTATTAATATGATATAAGATTAGGAATAAGGATAACTGTTCAGAATGTCAGATTCTAGCTACAGCTAACTTAGCAAAAATAAATAGTCTTTTTTTTCCAGAGGAAAAACCAGTCCAGTTAAATGTTTAAGTAGGTCTTTGCTCAACATTGGATGAGCATTATTGTCTGATTCCAATTTGACAGCTGAGCAGCTTAAGTACCATCATTCCAAGGGGAGGTACCAAGTCTGCCTAGGTAGTGATGGTTTGGTTGGTTGAAAAATTAAGCCATCATTTGTATATCCAATGGAAAGAGGCTGTACCTGGTGTCTCCATGTTACCCAGAAGTTACAAATTCTTATATCATTTTACATTTTTACTGTGTTAGGAATCTCTCATAAACAGTACATGACAGAAGTGATAAACTACCACCTTACAACAGCTTAAAGGAGCAAAAACTTTTTTTTAAATACAACAGGACAAATAGCTGGCACTGAGCAGAAAAAGGCTGACATCTGCCAAGCGTTGGGTGAGCACCTGTCTTCCATGACAGAGATCACCTACTCTCGGACCAGCCATACTTATGTATACTTATAGTTATAATAAAACTGCAATGTACTTTTGAGATGGACCTGAGGAAGCCTAAGGACAAAAGCATTTCAAATGTTTACTTTCTGATTAAATTCTGTCCGTATTTGTCTGTTATATTTTTTAAAAGTTTTTACTGGTACCTTCTCCTGGAATGATACTATTTAAGCAGCTCAGATGTGAAGTTGGAATCAGGCAAGAACACTCATCCATCGTTGAATAAAGATCTGCTTAAACACTTAACTGGACTGTTTTTCCCCTCTGGAAAGAGAGTGGGGGTGAGGTAGATGAAGTAGCAACTCAGTGACCAGCACAGAGGTTAATGAAAATGCACTGCTCAGTTGCTTGCTTTCAAAATTAAAAATGTGTGTTGTTCATTAGATTTTACATTATATTACTTACAATGAAGGTAAGGTATGCAAGGCATAATGCAAAGCAGGCACTTCAATGGAAATATCCGCAAAGGTGAAGAAAGTACCCACCCAAACAGAAAAGGTATAGCCTAGAAAACAAAATGTAACAGTTTGAAGGAAGTCATGATATCTATCTGCTTTAACTTGCAGTAAACAAGAAATATTTCCTGAAACAGATGGGTTTAATACAACTACATAAATAAATTATGTGCTTTGCTGATTAACAAATGAAAGCATACAAGAGAGATATGAATGCACATATATGACAGATAAGCAGCTATTCCCCATTTTATGTCTGCCTCTGACAGCTGAAGAGGAGATACAATATAATTCCTCCCAGCAGCATAGATACCTGGGTAGACTGACTGAAGTTGCACATTGGTATGCAACATGATTCTGAAATAAAAAGAAACAAATACAAAAGTAATCCACACACAAATATAAGAGAATAAGTAATGTACTTCTCACACAGAACTGCAGCACAATACATTTCAGCAAGATATTTCAGAATACTTGATCACTGTAAAATGTTACCAGTTCATATGTTACACCAGCTTATTTTATAAGTTCATAAGTACATGATGTATTATACAGTATTTTGCCCTAAGGCAGACTCCACAAAAATGGATTATACACATCTGAACCTATCCAATTATCAATATTATTTTTCAATGTACCTAGATTAACTGAACTCCATAGTGTAATAGGTAACTGATTCCCTAAAATCAGTAATATCTGATTACTATAAATATCTGATTAATATAAGGTTGCCTTTTCTTTGTTCTGATTAAATCTAAAGAAAATGTCATCATCTTGTGCTTTAAAGTATTGTTGTAACTATTAATATCAAGATTTTATAATAATCTTAATTCCGCACTCTATATGGTCTTAAAAGCCAGAACCGTTCTTCTGTAGTACCTGCAGTGCAGTGAGTGCAGTTTGGTTGCTCTACATCTCTCTTAGTAGTTTAAATTTGAAAGCCTGCACATTTTCTTAGCAAAGCTCCTCTAAAGAGATTCCACTTTGTTCGGGTTCTTGGTTATATACACAAAAAATGAATTATTGTTCACCATTAATGGTCAATTATGGATTCTATAGGCATTTATATATTCAACTGAGATTTACCAGATATTCAGTATTACTACTAGATCCATATTTAACAGCAAACCCACCTGAGTAAGACCTTTTATAATAATGTAACCCACATTTCATTTTTTATACTTTGTTTCCTAAAGTACATACATTTGCATTTGTCATTATTGAATAAAAATTCCTACTTGAGACCCCCAGGAGGAAACCTGTTTTAAATAATCATTAACTTCCTGAAAATCCCTCTCACGTGATGCAACAAATCCTATCTTCATTCATCCAAAAAGAATTAGATGATGGACTAGCTGAATATAATATATTAAACAACAATGGCCCAAGCACAGAACCCTGCAGTATATCACTGATGACCTTTTAAGATCACTCTTTGTTTCCTATATTGGAACCGATTACTTAAACAATTAATTATATAGGAATTACAACCCAAATCAGATAGTGCTTTACAATTAGAAAATAAGCAATTAAATCAAAACGTTTAGAATGAAATGCTTTAGCTAAATCCAGAAAAAAATGGAACCACAAGAAAGCCCCCAAATCCATGGCCATGGTTACCTGTTCATAACATTCTGTGAGGTTTGAGAGAACAGATCTACCCTTCATAAGACCATGTTGATGTAACTCAGTTATATCAAGGCTATTTGGTTATTTAAGGATAAGCTCTGCTAAACACCTCTCAAAATATTTACACAAAGTTGAAGTTAAGATAACAGGTCTATATTTTGAAACATCAGTAGATTTACCTTTTTGTACTACAGGTGTAATATTGGATCTTTTCCACAATTGAGGCACACTCTAATTTAATGGATGTTTTTTGAAAATAATAAATAAAAATAGGCAAATGTGTGGATGTAAGCTTATTAATTAGTATAGAGGATATACCATTTGGTCCCAAAGATATTTCATTATGACATATTTTGAAGATTTATTAATATTGTTAATATTGACTAATGGACAAGTATTATATGATAATGATAGTCTAGCATAACAGTTTGTTATATCTGAACTTTGTATATCATTGCTAAAATGATTATTGAGAATCTCAACAATATTATATATTTCAGTTTCAGGCGCATTATTATTTATTAATAAAGATATACGATTCCTTATCTTTTTAAATGAATTAATATAGCTATGATATACTTTAGTGTTCTTCATTAGATATACTTTATTTTTTAACCTTTATTTTTTCAGATTTAATAAAGTACTGTAAGTATTTTGTCTTATTTTTAATTGATAGAAACTTTGTGTAAAGCCTAAAAGTAATGGGATTATGCTCAGACTAACCTAGTGGTGCTCCTACAGTAACTTTTTAAATTCATTTTGGGTTATTTGTAGATACCAGATCTACATTTTATTTCCTCTTGTATGAATTGATTAAATCCATGAAAAAAACACTAGTTTTAAAGATTGTTTGTCATAAAATTGTCAGCTCGACCATCTTTCTTCTCAAAAAGTGGAATGATTGAAATCACTCAAAAGCATAATATTTTTATAAGCAAGTTGCCTCTCTAGCACCTCCAAATACTCTCTGTGAGAGTTGGTCTTCTTTCCTGGAGTATGATACGTAACTACAAACCTAACTGACTCAGAAGAATATCCACAATGAGAACCTCCATAGTATCAACAATCAAGACCTTATTTGACGAAATAGAATTATGAATTAGTAATAAAATTCCACCTCCTCTTATATTAGACCTGGCATAAATGTAAGTATTACAGTTTGAAAAACATTAATTAGATACTTACCAAATCTCTACCTCTACAACTATTTTATATCTTTCATATGATAACATTCAATACAGTTCACTATCTCTACTTGTTTCCCAGACTTTGTGCATTGCATAAATGACAACCTATAAAATTATCAAGTCTACTGTATCTATTGTTAATATTTCTTAAGACCCTAAAAAAGGCTTACTATACATTGAAATCATAGCAAAAGATAAAATTGTCATTTATAAAATCTTCCCAGTATTTTAAAATAAAAATAGTATAGTTAATACCCAAATGCCATAACCAGGCTTTATAATTGTGGGCTTTGGTAAGACTGTACATTTATCAAATGGCAAGATTTCACTAAATGTAACTTATATATTCTTTGTTTCTAGTTCTAAAATATTAAGTACATAACTTTTCAAATAATTCAGTAGTGCATTCCACATGTCATAGGTGCCAGCATGTATTATCAGTGTGTACTATATATTACCCTTAAACAACTTTTCTAAAAGATACAGAACATTGCTTAGTTTCAGACCTGATGAAGATGACACTGTAATTTTAAATTTACTGAAAATCTGTCAGCCCTCTATTACAGATTTTTAAAACTAAATCTCCCAAAATCAAAATGACATCTTTAATAGACTGTGTGTTGCAATTCTCCACAATAAAACTGGATTTCACTTGATTATTAATAAGACTTGAACCTTCTTGTGAGCTTAGCTGGTCTAGATGTAGTTGCGTCATTACTACAACCAGGTAAGCAAAAACAAATCTTTACTTTACATTTTTATTTATTTATTTATTTTATTATTTCCATTTGTTAGCCAAGAAAGTCAGAATGGGTCTAAGCAGACCCGTTTTCAGCGGAGACCTGGGGAGAAAAATCTGCACAGTTACTAAAGTTACTAACGTTTCTAAAAAACTTACACAAGTGTAAATAAACATAAATATTTAAACATTTAAAAACATATAAAAAAGCATTAGTTAACAGAAGTGTTAATAAACATGAACAAGTAAAAAAGCATTACACAAGTAATTTGAGAAGCATGTACAAAAGTATTTTGACAAACATATCCATATCGATATTGTTATACAATTTAGTAATATTAATGAAGTTTCATTGGGGAGAAAAATCATATATTGTGAAAATAGAAAGTTAACTGAGTTGTAAATAGGCATAGAATGAGAATAGACAGTATAAAAGTAGGGGACAAAAATAAATTGAAAAAGTAAGGTAAGGGAGGGAAGAAAGGAGGAAAAAGATATGGGGTTAAAGGGGAAGGATAATAATAAGGAAAAAGAAAAAAGGAAACACAAGTAGAATTTTCAAGTAAATTAATTAATTACAAGTAGATTTTCATTCTTATTTGTAATTATTATTATGGCATCAGTATTTAGTATCTCTACTGTGTCCATATTTGCAAAAACGTTATTATAATTGTGTTTCCACTCATATAGGAATTATCTGCAAATTCTGACACTAAAGTCACTGAGATATCCTTATCATAGAAGGCAGTGTCATTATCTACTGTTTATGTGTCTCATTATCACATGAACTTATAGAAATATCCAGTCTATCATCTCTTTTTCTTTTTACCAAAATCTTTGCCCCTTACATTTACTTCCCTGCTTACTCCTGATATCACTTAACCTAAATGTTTTGTTGTTTCTTTACCTATTAATTTCTTAGCCTTCAAGAAATGCTTATTTTTACACTTTTTCCCCCTTCAGATCCTCCTTATTACCCTCTCAAAACTATTATCCTTAGTACTCACATTATTTAAACCAATATAATCAAATGTAAAATTTTTATATGATTGTTTTCATTACATAATAACAGCTTTTTATAATGATTATTGTGGTCCTCCATTCCACCACCAGATAATAAAATGACAGATTTATTACGTTGATTTTCTGATTTTATCATATTAGAAGCAGTCTTAACTGTCACCTGACTGTCATCATTCCAGGAATCCACAAATGCCATTATAGTCTTAAGTGCTTTATTACAATAACAGCTACAGTCATCTAAATCTGTGATTTTGCCCTGGAGGATACTTATCAATTTCATCTCTCCAACCATGTTTCTCTTCCTTTAATTCACTTCACCCCCCCCATTAAGTTTATCACTACCTTCCTTTGTTTCTTCCTTTCTCACAATCTTAAGAAGTTTCACTCAAGTAGCAGCGTGACTACTATGTATCCTCTACAACTAATAATCAACATAATTATGTATGTATGCTTATCTATTTTTTCATAGTTGCTGACAAATTGTCACCAATCTGCCTTTATAGTTTGTATTTTACTTGTCTTATCCATTAACACATATTGTGTATAGTTGAACTTGTCAGTTTCTGTTTAATTGTTCTCAATCTATGTGTTTATGGGTACTGTATTATTTGTTCAACTTTCTGTGCATATTCCATGTCCTACTATTTATTTTTATATGATCTAAGATTTTTTTTTCTTCTTAAGATTCATGTACATTTGTACTGTAACTTTCTGAAGCTTTTCTCCTTGGGTCTCCACTGAAAATGGGCTTTCAGCTCAGTTAGACCAACCTGGTTAACAAATGTCAAGTAAAATAACATCTTTTGGCTTTTCCCGGTTAGGGGTCGCCACAGCGGAACTCCGGTCCGCTAATGATTGGTAGTGGATTTTTACGTACCGGGTTACCAGCCCTGATGCACAACCTTCAACGAAAGCATGCCCCATTCACGTATGCCTCCACACAGAAGACGCTCTAGCTGAGAATCGAATGGGACAACGTCTTGCTATGAGGCGACAACGCTACCGCAGCACCACCACCGCAGTGTCAAGTAAAATAAAATAAATAAATAAAAATAACCTAGTATAATTTGTACACTTAGTAAAATAATTGGGATAATTTTTAAGAATAAATAATTCACTGTGTTCACATTCTACTAAGAATCTATTACTTAAAAGATCCTCCAGTTTGTACTCATTTAAGTCATGCATTATGAAAAACAAACAGAAACAGGATAAATACACACACAAATCATTAATAAAACAGACACCAGTCAGTAGCGTGCAATTAAAAAAATTGCAAAATTTGATCACTCTATTTTATTTAAAGTAATAAAGTAAAATAATAAATGCCCGTTATATATAAAATAAAGAAAAATTCAAAATAACTTTCAATCAACTTTGTTTACACAAACCAGTAGTGATAAACCTATCAGCTAGAACAGACCTAATAAATTTATTTCTGGTTAAAATAGAACAAAGGGTCTAGCAAAACCTCATTTACTAGTGTTGGCATTCAACTACAGAAAATCACTGATATTCTGGTACTCCCTAAGACAGGCAAAGCACATTTTTGTATCTTCATGTTGACATGAGGCACAATACTGCATCCACTCAGCTCGTGTCTGCTTGCTGTGGACACTATTTAATTTTCTACCTGAAATTCAATTGGCTACTCCACTTGCTAATTAAGCAGAAATAAAAGCAAAACAAGGTATTCTCAATCATCTTTATAAAGACATGGTGGAACACCTAAAAGAAGACAAAAGAAGCACCTTTCTGCTTTTAAAGGAGCAAAACAAAGACGAGAAATAAAACAAATGCTTCTTCCTTTTCAAATTGTAGCTTATATTTTTAATATTATTTCCTTATTATCAGCAGGTTGCAAATGTAAAACTCATTAACATTTCATATCCTTCTACTGGTTGTTAACAGCTTTCTAGCATCATTTCCCAGAATATTTTTTTTTCTGAAAAAAACAATTAATAAAAATAAGTAGGCTCTGTTAACAAAGTGTGTAGTGGTATATGAAACCATATTGAATCAGTTTTATTATCTGTGTTTCTTGTTTGTCTCTCTACCCTTCCTCTGTTTTTATTATTTTAATTATGCAGTATTTTTTTTTTCTCTTGAATTTATGTTCCTTTTCCACAGGCCCAGAAGTACAAGGAACAGCCCAAAGATGGTCTTCCCAGGTCAGGGATTGTTCACTCTCTGTCCGCCTCTCTGTCCACTTTCCTCACAGTGTCAGGGTGGTGGCACTGGTTCTGAAGGCACTCTGGCATGGCACAGCTTGGCAAGTCATGCAGGTTATGAGCTTCAGGACTTGATTAAGGATGTGGTGAAGCAGGTAGTGGAGTGATAGCTTCAGCTAGTCCAGGATGCTTTATAGTTGGTTCAAGGTTCATTGTCCTGGTTTACTCCAACCACTGAGCCACCACAGGCCTCTACCCCCTCAGAATTGGTGTCAACTGCGCTACCATCAGGCAGTGGCACCATTTAAAGTCTAGTGGACAAGAGTGTGCCTGAGTGGAACTCCTCTTCACCTCCCTCCTTTCTTAATCCTCTCTCCTACACCTTGTAACCTACTTCCTTCCCAAACAACCCTCTCATACAAAAAGTGGGGGGAATATCCCTTGCCAAAAATATAACATCCCATCTCTCCCACATCCTTAGACACAGCTGCCTTGATGTGTGCTTTCTGTCAGTCCATCTTTATTATGTCTCATATTTTTCCATCTCCCCTATCTTCCCCTTTCCCATCTTTCAGTGCAACCATCAGGGTGTCCACATAAGGGCAACCCCTACAGAAAACTGATAAAATCCATTTATGTTTTTTTAAAACTCATTATAATAACTTTGCTGCGTTTAGCTTGACTCAAATACCTGTTAGTACTTTTGAAAGGTTTGCGCATAGCTGCACTCATCCATAATATCCAAAAAAGATGCAAATCCAACCAAGCATTAAGGTTTCCACATACTACTGTACTTTGCACATACTTAAAATATAATTGATCAAAAGGGCCATCTATTTTCAAAAGCTTTCACATTCCCATATTCACCTCAAAGGACTTGCACTTGGTACATTTCTGCTCTTCACAAACAATAGCTATGAAATGCAGGACTATGGATATGAACCTATTATGCAGAATTTGAATAAGATACCTTAAATAACTTAAACGGGTAAAATGATTTCTTGCTACAGTAGTCACATAGTTGGAAAACTTGAGCTATTCAGAAAGTCTTCAGAAACTGTAATTACACTCATTTTCTTATAGGGTAGATGACCTCTGCTTCATTTATGTGGTGATGTCTCATCTGGTTCAGTTTGAATATCCATACTTGGAATATAGCACTGGGGGAGTTAAAACCAGATCACGGAAACTGATATTCAGCGAACACACAAGACTGTCTGGCAGCTAGCACAGATTGTTAAGGTTGTGAACTGTTAACAAGCTGCTTCTTGTGATGTATGGATTGATTTCATCAGCTTCTATTTATCTGCTGTGAAATCAAGTCACTTAGTTAGACAGTGCTGTAGGCCAATTGGGAAATTGAACAAATTGAGCTAGGCTTCTCATTTGTCTCCTGCTCTGCATGTCCTGTAACTACCTATGAACTTAAAAATAAACTTTGAAAAAAAGGAGTAGATATGTCACACAATGCCTTCTTTGTGAAGGAAACATATTAAAGTAGGGTTACAGCAGCCAAATTTTTTGATGGCCAATAGTTCACAATCTTGACAATGAACCCTTTGAAACCTAACAATCCCCCACTCCACCCCTGCCCCACAACAAACCAGGGTAAACTGCACTAATCAATCTTTCTCCATCTTTGCCCTTAATCTATGGGGACGCCCCCTCCCCACCTAAAGGAACTATTACAGTAATGTAGGGGCCCTTTTCATCAAGGTATTCATCTAGGTTTAACTGCACCTGACAGTCCATGCTCTTGCTGTACTGCTATGTAGTTAGACACTCAAATTTAACTTTCATATATCATTGGACTACTGAAATACAGAGACTAGCCAGCCAGCTTATATGAAAAATAGCTAGGGTAGCCAAGAAAATCCAAGAATAGGGGCCAGGGTTTTCCTGACTTGAGACTATACATCCTATCTTTCACGAGTTCATTTATTCCTCAGCTTAAAGACTGGCCAAGCACTATGTATATAGTTAGATATGACTAAACTGAATAGCCCAAAGACTGTTATCCCACTCTGATACATTAAGAAGGTTTCTTACCTGCTTAACATTCTGATACAGTAAGCATATAATATTGTGAAACCTTTGGAAGCAAACCTTCCTCTTTGGAACAATTCTAATTAAAGACAGATAAGGAAACTATTTGTCAGAAGGAATAGCACACTAAAGTTATGGTTAAGGTTTCAGACCTCTTATAGGTTTCTTCAGGCAAATGGATTTTTGGTACATTTTAATATTCATCTGACAAATTCTCTCCAATAAAGTTTCTTAAATGCTTAGCCTAGCCTACCTGTGCAGGCTTGGGTTTATTCCAGAGAGGCCAAGGCAAGTCTGAAATTGCTGTGTACTTAAAGCATGAATTATTTTACATTGTGTTTTTTTAATTCAGAATCAGGCAAAAATGCAGAAGGGTAACAGCCATTGAATGCCAAGTATTTTATTTCATTTCAGCAGAAAAGAACCCTGCAATGAGCCACATATTAGCTGTTTTAAGGGTATGTATTTGAGTGTTTGTGTGTGTGTGTGTGTGTGTGTGTGTGTGTGTGTGTGTGTGTGTGTGTTACAGATTAAAGTATGCTTATTCTGCACAGCAAGACCCAAAGTAATTTTCTCATGTCTAGGGGAGGCTCAAGGGCTTTTCTTTGGTAAGAAAGAGGCCTTCTGAAAATATGGGTCTATATTATAACATTGAAGTTTCAAAACTTCTAATATCTATCCTATCTAATATCGACCTGTATTCAACAAACGCTGAAAATATCAAAGCTACAGAAAACCGATTTTTTTCCTAGGGAAAGAATTTGGTTGTCCGTTTCTGTTGCTTTGGTATTTTCAGCGGTGTGGTGGAAAGTTACGGGTCGTGTTCAGGTAAGTGTGCGATTGAGTGGAGGTTAGGCTAGTTAGGGTTAGGGTGTGGGTTAGGTATCTGTGTGATTGTGTGGATGTGAGGGTTAGGGCGGGTTAGGTGAGTTAGGGTTAGGGCGCGGGTTAGGTATGTGTGCGATTGTGAGGGCGTGAGGGTTAGGGCGGGTTAGGTGAGTTAGGGTTAGGGCATGGGTCAGGTAAGTGTGCAATTGTGTGGACATGAGGGTTAGGACAGGGTAGGTGAGTTAGGGTTAGGGCGCGGATGAGTGTGAGATAGTGACGGACCTTAAGGTTAGAGTTTGGGTTAAGGTACGTGGATAGTTAGTGGTGTATGTATAGTTTAGTGTAGGGTTAGGTGTAAGATTTTAGATGTATGTGTGTGGATTGCTGTTTGTTTGGTGTGCTTGTGTGCATGTGTTTTGGAAGAGCAAATTTTTTTCCCTAGGAAAAAATTTGCTGTTCTGTATGTTCGATGTTTTCAGCTTTCGCTGAATAGGGGTCGGTATTAGAACATTCGAAGTTTTGAAACTTCAATGTTCTAATATAGACCCTGAAAATATTTACAAATGCATCATGTTTCCTTTGGGTCTTTTCCTAAACATCTTGGAAAATTACCATTAACTACCAGACAAAGAGAAACAGAGAATCCATCCAAAGACTTCTTATGGTACAAACTGTGAGCATTCCTGCACCGTACCTTAGTTAGGACGAAATCTGAAACTAATTATGCCATTTATGTTGAGTCTTGCTTAGTACTGGATACTGATAATACTATTCTGCCATTACATTGACCAACCCCTTTCCCAAACATCAAAGAGTTCTGGATTACTTTCTTGTATGACAGGTTTTGGTCACCATTCCAAGTTAGTTAATGAGATATTAAAGTTCAGCAGCCTCTGAAACCTGCAGCATTATATACTTTTGGATGTGCTCAACAGTTTAAATTATTTGGGAGAACTAGTAAAACTGGCTAAAGAGAATATATATATATATATATATATATATATATATGTGTGTGTGTGTGTGTATATATATATATATATATATATATATATATATATATATATATATATATATATATATATATATAGATCCCTATCATATGATAGAAACCTCATTTGACTGAGACCATAAGACTGAAATTTCAAAAAAATTCAAAAGACTGAAAAGTCATTGACTGAAACCCATAAGACTGAAACCCATAATACTTAATTTCAACATACTAAATTTTAAACTGGACCATATAAAACCAGTCTAGGTGGGTGGCTACGCCCCTCACACCCCCCTAACTATATATAATAACTCCAGGATCGCACTACAGTGGGGAAAAGGGCATAGTAGTGGCAGTATGTAGACTACTGTAAGGTATATGAAAGGTATATGCCCTTTTCCCCACTGTAGTGCAATCCTGGAGTTAGTATTTATAGTTAGAATTTATAGTTAGGGGAGTGTGGGGGTCATAGCCCCCCCCACCTAGTCTGGTTTTATATGGTCCAGTTTACAATTTAGTATGTTGAAATTCAGTATTATGGGTTTCAGTCTTATGGGTTTCAGTCAACTGACTTTTAAGTCTTTTGAAATTTCAGTGTTATGGTTTCAGTCAAATGAGGTTTCTATCATATGATAGGGATACATAGGGATCCATATGGATCCCTGTCATATGATAGAAACCTCATTTGACTGAAACTCATTTGACTGAGACCATAACACTGAAATTTCAAAAAATTCCAAAAGACTGCAAAGTCACTTAACTGAAACCCATAAAAGTGAAACCCATAATACTTTATTTCAACATACTAAATTTTAAACCGGACCATATAAAACCATACTAGGTGGAGGGCTACGCACCCCCACAACCCCCAATGTGGGGGGTTGTGCAACCTACACCCCCCTAACTATATATACTAACTCCAGGATTGCACTACAGCAGGGAAAAGGGCATAGTAGTGGCAGCATGTAGACTACTGTAAGGTACGTGAAAGGTATATGCCCTTTTCCCCACTGTAGTGCAATCCTGGAGTTAGTATATATAGTTAGGGGGTGTGGGGGACATATCTCCCCACCTTGCCTTGTCTGGTTTTATATGGTCCAGTTTACAAATTAGTATGTTGAAATTCAGTATTATGGGTTTCAGTCAAGTGACTTTTCAGTCTTTTGAAATTTCAGTCTTATGGTTTCAGTCAAATGAGGTTTCTATCATATGATAGGGATCCATATATATATATATATATATATATATATATATATATATATATATATATATATATATACAAATATACATGCATACATATATATCTATATGTATATCTATATCTATATAGATATATATATATATATATATATATATATCTATATATATGTGTGTATATCTCTCTCTCTCTCTCTCTATATATATATATATATATATATATATATATATATGTATATATACATATACATATGGTTTACTACCAAAATTCTGAACGCAGATGCTCTGCAGACGGGATGTCGACTGCAGATGGTTGATTGCCTTGTTGCCGACTCTCAGTATTTCATATCAGAGAATGCCACTGTGAATTCACTGATATTAAGTTTATCTAAGGCTAGAGAACATGGCACAGTGCAGACTGGGACATTCATCTGTGTCCTCACTGTAGTGTGATCTTGGAGTTGAAATATATAGTTAGCAGGCAGTGTGGCGGTGCAGCCCCACCACCAGGGGGGGCAGGGGGGCTTGCCACCCTGCAAAGATGTGATGTGAAATGTAGGAGTTATAGTGACTTGAGCTCCTATGTGGACATCACATTTCATGTTCAGCAACGTTGTTGAATCTGCTGAATTCATTGCAGATTCGACATTTCATCTAAGTGAAGTTTGTGATTTGGCCTTTCTGTTCGAGGTTCCAAATGGATTTTTTTAATGACCTTCATCATTTTGTTAGTAAACATATATATATTTATATATATACACATATTAGTGCATCTCCAGATTTCTGGGGCCTTACCATTTCATTCTCTATTATCCTCATTGTATTCAGTCTTAGCATAAGGCTTGTATGGCTAGTAATGGCTGTTGAACATACTTCACCCAAACAATGGAAGTTTCCATCTTGTCTAACTCTCTTTTACTTCACACGAAATTAAAATGATCATCATTTGGTGAATGCATGTGTGCATTACCCTGATTTGATATGGGACTTAGCCCTCTGAAAATGCTGTGAAGTATCATTAGGTAATCTTTTGGTCCAAAGTAGCTATAATTTTTCTTCGGTATACTGCTGTCTTTGCCTGATGATAGACAACATATCTGGAATTCAGTGGTCATCCTCATATATAAATATATCTCAGTAAGGATATTAATTATCTCATTCCAGAGTAGTTGCATTATATTATATTACATTTTACTTAGTGGCAGCATACAATAAGTATATCATATGTGCCCTTTAATGTGTCTTGACATTTTACCTATCCTCCAGCTACCTTCCTCCCTTACCCTTTTCCAACTGTCCCATGCCCTGTTACGTGTTTCCATCTTCACAACCCATTCATGTAGTTCACAACCCTCTCTGCATGAAAAGGTACTTTCAGAGATCAAGAAAATAATTACTTCCTACAGTCTGCTGTCTCTGCCCTCTCCTTTTCCCTCTTTCATTCTTGTTTAGAATGATGGCTTGACATCTCACTAACATAATCTTGTGTATCAATATCAGTCCCCTTCTGTCTCTTCTAGTCACATGTGAAAGAGCTCTAACTCTTCTAGACTGTGGCCATTTTACTTCCCCTCATTTGCATGAATGCTTTTGGTAGTTTTCCTTTGGATTACGTACAGCAGCCTAATTTTTTTACCTTATTAGCCCTCCAGTATGCAGTATCCAAGATGAGGTCTGATCAAAACATCCCAGAATGGAAGCATTACTCCTTTTCTTCTAGGAAACTGTTTCCTGAGGCTACACTCAGGAATTCTGTTTATTATGCTGCTGCTCTCATTGATCCAGTTGAGGTGTGATTATCACCTCCAGATCTTTTTCATGCTCTGCTGACAAAAGTACCACTCTCCACAGCTGATGCTTCACACTACAGTGGCTGTGTCTCAATTGATCGGCAGTTGCTTGTTTATTCCCTTGATTTGCTCCCAGTCTCCCATGGCATGCTAGAACCGTCAGTAAACATAATCTACTATTCAAGAATCCTATTGCATTGCATAATTTGTATTCGTATTCTTACCATTTCCACCTGTTCTAAACTGCAAGTGGCACCACATGCCTCTCAACCATCCAAAATTTTGCAGAATGTCTAGATGTCTGCCTCATATTTTCAGCCTGTTCCTCATAAAATTTATGGTTTTCTGGTAAAGCTTTAAGTATTGAAACCACTAAATAATGATAGCCATTTTAGTTTCAGACTTCATGCCCTTCAGAAACTGCACGTTAATACAAAACCTGTTATTCTAGCAACTTTTTAAATTTAAAAGAACACGGTATAAAATCTGTCTCTAATTTTTGACCTTTGTCCCCCAGTTATTTTTTGGCTTTGATTAGAATTTTTGTGCCAAGAGGCTTTGAGGTATGCAGCACACAGTGGCATTATTACTGTTGCCTATCAGTGGCTTTTGATAGGGTTCATATATACGTTATATAAAAAAAAGTCTGTTTAATCTTTCATACCTTTATTAGAAGAAATATGGGGAAGCATTATCCTCAACTAGACTTGTTATCTCACAAAGTTCAAATTTTGTTTAGTACAGTAACTTGGCAAATATGTTGACTTTTGCCTTACCATTTTGACTGCTATTTAGAAATTCTCTTTAAAGTAATATGTAACAATAACAAAAAAAAAAATTAAAAAAATGGAACATTAGTGAAAGTGTAATAGAGCAAGTGGTATGTTATGCAAGATATTGAACTGCCCACATGTCTCAATCCCGTCAATGTTAAAGTTATTCTGTTGTAATATTTTGTAATGCATTTTTTCTCAATTTTTTTTTTATTTTTCAAGTACGGTTGAATAAATTCCATAGCATTTGTATATAACATCTTAAATAACTATGTACACTACTGACTTCAGCCTGACACTATAATAGAGCTCAATATATACAATTACTTTATAGGTATAACAATCCAGTTATCAAAGTCTATCTGTTCAGTCATTGCAAAGTGTAAATCAATGATAAGACTTTTTTCCATGGTTTGTAAATAAATGGCTTAGGATGAGTCCTTAATTCTTTAATTTTAATTTCCAACAATGCTGTGGTCTGCAGTAGGCTGTAGAAGTCTTCCAAAGTCAGTATTGCCATCTTCTTGTTATACACTTCCTTGAGATTGCAAGTATTGCCCATACTAGATACATATTTGACTCATTCAAATGAGGACACATTTAATAATACTAGAGCTTTAGATAAGTTAAATGATTCATTAAATAAAGCTTGTAAAAAGTTTTTAATACCATTACAAAATGGCTTAATTTTAACACAGTCGAAAAAAATTTGATTCCAATCTGTATTGTGTATTTGCTCACACCTCCAACATATTCCCTTTGTGGAAGAATTAATTTTAGTAATTCTATCTGGAGTTAAGAATTCTTTGTGCAAGCATTTACAATTAAAAACTTTCCAGTATTGTGTAAAGGATGTATATTTTTTGATAATAAAATGTTTAATTTAATTTCTTCAGTTAGCTGTAATGAGTGTCCTTTTGTTATATAATTCCAATATGAGGATTTGGGTGTTATTTTATAATTTATCAATATCTTGTAAAATTTTGAAATACTATTTCCGATGTTATAATCATTATATATGATTTCATATAGGTATTTCGTAAGTTTAGGTATTTCTTTAAATGAAGAATTACTAATTATTCTGCATAAATCTTGTGAATACATCAGAATGCTTTGCATAGTTAGCCAATCTTGTTGTGGAATTTTGTATGTTGTTTCTATTGTTTGCATCAGAACTTTTAGTTCTTTGACACATTGAAACCAACAAACAATTCCTTTCTGTTCGCAGGAAATCATTATTTCTCTGTATATTTTATGTGGCTAGCTCTTTGTAACTATGAATGGTGTTATAGATCAAACCAGATTTTTAAATCTAAATTTGCATTAATACTTTTCCTAAATGAGTCAATGTAATAATTAATCATATAAGTTTTAGTGGGCTTAGTTATGTTATATTGCATACTAATACATATGTACCATGACAAATTGTTTTTGCCTGTTATTTGAAATTATTTTGTAAATCAAATTAATTTATTGATATTACAGTTAGTAATTCTTTCCAATTCACAGAATAATTTGGACTTATCCAATCAGAGATTGTTTTAGATATTGATACTTTTATATATGTTTCTATATCAGCAAAGCTTAATCCTCCCTGTTTCCATGGTCTTATATGATGTATTAAAGCTATTCTGTTTCTTTTGGGAAACCATAAAACGTTTATTAGGCATGAGTTTATTTCTTTGAGTATATTCCTTTCTGGTAACAGTTGTATTGCCAAAACTATATATAGAATATTGGGTAGTAAAACCATTTTTATTAACTGTAGTCTATCTTCAATGTTAATATTATTTTTTTCCACTTCTCCACAGAGATTTTAATTGTATTGATGATATTATTGTAGTTTTTGAGACTAATTCATTATTATCCTTGCATAACTCAATTCCTAGATATTTTATGGTCGATTCTTGTTTCCCTATAATGTGATTCCCCTTCATCTGCAATTCTTTTTTTTTATTTAAAAATAAAAATTTAGATTTTGATTATAAGTCCTGTAAAATGTGTCAATAAAAATATCTAATTCTTCTAATGTCTCTTTTGTATTGGATAATGTTAATAATATGGCATCCGCAAAGAGCATTACTTTAGAATTGAATTGTTCATAAACATCTACTCCTTTGATTTTTGTATTGTTACATATTGAATCTGCCAGTATTTCTATAGCCAAAGCAAATAGAATTGGTGACATGGGACATCCTTGTTTAGTACCCTTTGTTATATGTATATATTTAGAAGTGAAAGGACCTAGCTTAACATACGCTAAATTATTTGTATATATATATTCTTTAGTATATGAACAAAGGAAGGAGGAAATTCAAATAACACCAGCATTTTGAATAAATAGTCCCAATTTAGGGAATCAAAGGCTTTCTCTATATCTAAGCCAATTATGACTGTTTCTTTATTTTCTTTATTAACATAATCTATAAGAGAAATTATCATTTTAATATTGTCATGTTTGTGTCTATGATATATAAATCCAGTTTGATCATTATTTATTGTTTTAGATAGTGGTATTTTCATTCTGTTAGTTAATATTGTCATAAATATCTTATAGTCATTATTTAATAATGATATAGGTCAATATGCAGTATAGAGGTTTGGGGATTTTGTTTTCCTTTAGGGTTGGTGTGATTAAGGAATTTCTCCAAGAATGTGGTATTAAAGCTTGTGTCTGAATTTCAAATAGAGTTTTATGGAAGAGGGATAGTATCTTTGAAAGAAAAAGTTTATATATTTCCATAATTATGCCATCTATACCTGGAGCTTTATTATTTTTACTGTCTTTTATTGTATCTGTAATTTCTTTGTAGGATATGAGTGCTTGCAGAAATGGTTTTCATTTTCCTGTTTTTTTTTTTTATATTAGAACATTTTTTATTTAGATGTAATTGATTGATATGTATATTTTCTTTTTTGGAAATGTTCCATATAGTGATTTCTATAGGCATCAAGAATGTGACCTATATCTGAGTCATTTTCCCCTTTCTTTTCATGGAAGATACTTTTAATGTTATTAGCTTTTGATTGTATTTTGATTCTTGTGGATAAATTATGTAGATATCTGGGAGAAGTGGCCAAGGTATTAATTTTTAGTTTTTCTAAAGCTAAACTAGTTTTATGTGTTAGAATTTCATTGTATTTATTATTTAATACTTCTACTTTCTTTTTCATCTCCAAATGATTTTGATTTTTTTTCAGCTTTTACTGACAAAAGTTTGGATTGTAGCTCTAATAATTCAGAATCCCATTCTCTGTTTTTTTATACCAAGTTTTACCATATATGTAAGCTTTTAATGAATCCTATATCATTATTTTATTTATCATTATTTATTCATACTTATTTATTTTATCTCTGTAGTGTAATTAATATCTAAGAAGAAATGTAATTCAGATAATAACCGGGGTTTGAACTCTTTAATTTTAGTTATATATGCTGGAATTCTGGAGTTAAAGATTAATGGTCTGTTCCCATTTTGAAGTTTTAGTATCAATGAATCATGGTCCGAAAAGGGGCAGGGAGTGATTGAGAAGTTAATGATTTTAGAGTGTAAGTCATGGGCAGCAAATATTTTATCTATTCTAGTTTGGGTACCAAATCTGTGATCTTGATGGGAAAACAACAAAGATGCATCTTCTTTAAATTTGAAAGTATCTACAAGATGAAATGATTCTACCCACTTGTTTAAAGCTTTCAATACAGCAGATGTATGTAGCGGTCTTTTATTTGTAGCTTCAGAAATATCAAATATACAGTTAAAATCTCCTCCTAATATTAAGGTGCCTTTATAATTATTGGAAATGAAATCCAAGTTTTTTTTAACAGTTCCTGATCCAATGCCTAGGAACCAGTATAGATTGGCTAGGGTCCATATTCTTTTATTATATTTAACTATTACTAATGTCACAGGGCCGTCTGTATCTTCATACTTATAAATGATTTCTGGGTTAATCACATTAGTTTTCCATAGAATTGTTACCCCTTTTGTCTTTGTCTTATAAGTGGATTGCGCCAATATCATATATTCCTTAGGATTCCATTTGTAATTGTCATTTGTTTTGAAATGAGTTTCTTGAAGGAAGACAATTTGTGCTTTGTTCAGTTTTAAATATTTCAGTAGATTTGATCTCTTGCTAGGATTGTTTAAGCCATTGGTATTTAAAGATAATAAAGTTAAATCCGTCTTAGATTATTTAGACTATGTATTTTTTGTTTTATTGTAACTATTAAACATTTTTCTCTGATAACTATAAAGTATATGTTTGAGCTTTTAAAGGAAATTATCAGTTTTATACTTTGAGTGTTTACCAATAAAGTAATGTTTTGTTAAGGCATACTAAAATGTTTTTGTGAAATAACAAATTTAAATAAATAAATGTTAACAAAACTAAGATCTGCACTAGCCATGGAATGAAATTCATTCCTAATCTGATGGATAAACCTAATTCCATCGGATTATCACTCATACCTTGAAAATCCAGAACATCTGAGCTCCATAAATTAAATTATCATCTGGAGAATATTTGTAATAGGAATAAGCAATATTTATTTTATTTGAACAGATATAGTACTTATGTTGATTAGACAGAATTCGAATACAATATAAATGTCTACGTATTCTATAAGCAATTAATATTTACATTAAAGATAGATGACAAGCAATTCAATCATAGTAAAGTAGGATGTATCGTATATAAAACCTCAGTAAAAGATTATAGCACACAGTTATTTAACATATTCATTCTTATTGATGAAGTCTTTCAAAACATATTACTCAATATAAATAGATGGTAATAATATTTATACCTAATGTTTATAATACAATGCATTTTACTGGATATATCAGAAGTTATATTCCATTGTTTGCCAGCATTTAAGTAATCACTTTGTTTGTTACTAACTTACTTAAAGCATCAAGTGTGTTTTATGTAAACATTGATGAAAGTTAGTGCATTTTAATTATCAGTGCATCCCCCTTCCCCCCCATTTTCTACACATAAGGATTTTCATATCTGTCATTTCTTATTATAAAATGAGTGAAATTATAGTTTAAAAACAATTGTGATTAATGATTACAAGTTCCCTTTCCACATTCATAAATTGCCATTTTATGGCATATACTGAACATTTTTAGATTTAAATGGCAACATTCTATTTTGTGTAAACAGCAAAGGTTGAACTGAGTGATTATTGTCAATTTAATACTATTTGTTCAGAATGTGATAGTTACATTCTGTGACATTCCTAGTTCAAGCTTCTATTGTTTCCCTTGAACAACTTTGTCAGTTTGATGTCATGTATAAAAAATTAGTTACCTTGGTAACAGCTTAAGCATTATGTATGGTCAAGATGTGTTACAAAACCACAATTCAAGTTAAAGCAATTATATGACTTGTTATGCACATTTACTTATATGAGAAAATCATCATGCTTCCCCTTCATGTTCAGTATAGTGTATGTCATTTATGACAAGTTAAAACAGTAGTGTTATTATACTTAAGCCCATGTTATTAAACTGAGTGTCTATTGTCAATTTAATACTATTTGTTCAGAATATGATTGTTACATTCTGTGACATTTTAAGTTCAGGCTTCTATTTTGTCTCTTGAACAACTTTGTCAGTTTGATGTTATGTATAAAATATTAGTTATCTTGGTAACCGCTTAAGTATTATATATGGTCAAGATGGGTTACAAAAACTACAATTCAAGTTAAAGCAATTACATAACTTGTTATGCATATTTACTTATATAAGAAAATCATCATGCTTCCCCTTGATATTCAATGTAGTGTATGTCATTTATGACAAGTTAAGACAGTAGTGTTGTTATACACAAGCCCATGTTATTAAATCCTGCCTTTAATATCTAAATTCAGCAGACTGCTTCATCTTATATGACAATTCTATATCTTATGTCTAGATTTACTAAAATCATACATTACATAAATATTGTGCGTGTTTTTTTTTGGCTGCTACTTAGTTATTTGAGAGACCACAAGCTGTAATGTTTATTCTTATTATTAGCTGCTTCCAAGCATGTTTAAACAGTCCATAGACTTTAAATTATGAGACCCTTCTAGGTTCTTATTTGTTATAAGTATATTTCAATCCTTAAATACACACATATCAGTACTTCAAGCACGGGCAATAATGCCTATCCAGTTTTGCTAGAATACCATTCACTAATTCATGTGGTGTGTTTCCAGGCTGTTTTTTTTAAATATCCAAACAAATATTTGTCCTGTTCCATTTTACCAGCCTGTTCCATGCAGTGGCCACTCTGCCAGTGAACCATACAACACACCTTCCATTCCCACAGATATTTCCATGAAGGAAATCTGATGACTCTCCAGCACTTCCCGGTGACCCCAAACACCCATAGAATCAGCTATCCCTATATATGCCCAACACATCTGAGCAAGCTCACTTCCCAGACCATTGCAAAGGGTACTGCACAAGACTAAGTGCTCTTAGTCTTTCACAATAACTCAGACTTCGACTCTTATGTAAGTCCTTAATGTGTTTGGACCAAAATATATTTTAAATATAAAATTGAGCTTATTATTTATTTATTTTTTTATCAAGAATCAACTTAATGAGCTAAACAAAGTGTTGGGAGACCATCAGTATGTGTACATGTGATTTAAAACAGCCATTTTATTACATATATATATTTTTAAAACCAAAAACGTCATTGCCGAAAATCATCTTGGAGGCTCCTCAGAGCCATTAAGCATTATCGTCACTCTGTCTCCATTACCATAGCAACCTGGGAGCATCTGTTTCTGTTAGTGTGTCTGTGTACTGCATACCAGAGGCTCACCACCTGAAGCAAAGCTTCACTTCACTGAAGCTTCAAGCCTAAATTCCCTCCCTTTCAGTATGGCAGCAGCCAGGCAAAGAATAGAGAGCAAAAAAAAAAAACTCCCAACAAGCCACCACAACAAGAGACAACACACTCCTCCAGCCCTCCCACCTCTCACTCAGCAGATGTACAAACAAACCATTCTCTGCCAAAATATACCAAATCACAGTTCTATCCACCGCCTTCCCCTGGATCCAGGCTAAAACACCAAATGTCTCTTCCTAGTTCACAAGCATCAGTAAACCTTGATCACAAGCCACAACCCACAGCTTCCTGGAGAGTAAAATGGCAGCATATAACAACTGCCAGACACAGCTGCATCCACATATACCATGTCAGGCTTAATCAAACAGCACTTGAAGCTATGATACCTGCCATAATTGATATTAATTATGTTTAGAAGAATAATAATGACATTTGTACTAGCTGCCAGACACAGCTGCATTCACGCACACCATATTAGGATTGATCAAACAGCACTCAAAGCTATGATACCTGCCATAATAGATATTAACTATGTTTAGACAGAATAATAATAACATTTGTAGTAGCTGCCAGACACAGCTGCATCCATGCAAACCTTATCAGGATTGATCAAACAGCACTCGTTTCTGTGATACCTGCCATAATTGATATTAACTATATTTAGACAGAATAATGATGGCATTTGGACTAAGAGCTTGCTACTATTATTTAACCAGGATATACATGACATTTCCAAATCATACTTTGCCTGAAGAAGGCATTTGTTTTTCAAAACACTCTGCTGTTACTGCTATTATATATCATGTTAATTTGTTACATTTGAGTCTGAACTCTGATGAATGGTACCTTGTTGAATTAATTAATTACTTAAATTATTATAAGTAAAATCAATGAAAAATGAACAAGATAAGTATTCATTGAGTTCAAGTAGGGGAATAGAAAAGTCTATGTTTGTATCATATGTTGCTTTGTTTGGCTTATATATAATGTAAATAGTAACCAATATTGACCTACCTTTGTTTGTGAAGCATTATTGGACTCTTTGAATATTCTGAATAAATCATTACTGTTTATCAGTTGATTAAGAAACCCTTCTTTTTTTGTAAATAAAAACAGATGGCAAGTGACATACCATATCAGTTGATAGTTTGAGAGATGTAGTTGTAAGAGTTATTTTTTTTGGGACAGCTGTCTTGGAATCAGTTTTTTGTTTCTTCTTTCTAGCATCAGTCCAAGGATTTGTTTATTTTATTCTTTTAATAGTAGGGGCCATTCATTACATTTCTTCTGGGATAGACACTACATTGTTGTTTTTGATGACTATAGTAGCTTCTTCTAAGTCATTAAAGGTTCTCATCTCATTGGTAAAAAGTATTTTTATCTTGGCTGGAAAGGCCAGCTGTGCTTTAATTTTGTTTTGTTTTAACAGTTGTATTATTGGCCAGACTTTTTTCCTTTGTTCTAGTATTCTGAAAGAATAATCATTGTCAAACCATATCAGGGTTTGATTGTATTTCAAGGGTGATTTTCTCCAAACAGATTTTAATATTAGTTCTTTGTCCAGAAAGGAAAGAAATTTTATAACTATGGGTCTAGGTGGAGTATTTGTTGAGTTAGAAACCGGTTTCCTCAGTGCTCTATGCACCCTTTCAATTCCAAATGAAAGTCCCTCTTTCAAGTCTAAAAATTCAGGAATTCAGGTTAAGAATGAAATAATGTCTTCACCTTCAGTGTTTTCAGGCAGACCAAAGATCCTTATATCACCTTCAGTGTTTTCAGGCAGACCAAATATCCTTATGTTATTTTTCCTTTCCCTGTTTTCTAAGTCATCTATATTGTTAAGCAGCCATGTATTCTGTTTATGCAGAAATTCATTTTAGAATTATTCCTCTTTGAGTCTCCCTTCAATGTCATTTAGAGAAGTGTCTATATTTGTTATGTTTGTATGGTGTTGCTGTAATAGTTCATTAAGAGTATCAGTCTGTTTCTGAAAATTTATTTTGAGGTTTCCTAAGTCATTTTTAAAGCCATCCATCTTCAAAGATTGTTCCTGTAAGGTAGATGTCATCCATTGCAGTTCTTGACAGGAACATTTTTGCATATCTCCACCAGAACTGATATTTATGTAGTTTAGTAGGATATCTATAGATTTCTGATGTTTTTAGACTTAAAAATAATAAACTTTTCCTATATTATTATACTAGTTTATGGAGCTCTCAAAATTCACTGCTCTCAGTTGGCCATCTAGGCTCCACCCCTTGTAATGCATTTTTAATGTGAGAATGTATATCTTCTGACATAGTTATTATAATGTATTTGTTTATATTTGTTGCAATGAGAATATGCTCTTTTTATGAAGTGATGAGAAAAAATATGCTGGCCACTAATAGTTTAGTTCTGCTTGCAAATAGATACAAGGAGAATAGATACTCAGAGATTAAACATACTTTAAAACTGAGATAATAATAGTAGAAAGATGTAGCAAAACACCCACAAGATAAATACTTTGTTGTAAATGTATAAAATCACGACTAATACAGCAAATATGACAACGAAGCAACCAGGCTGTTCCAAAAGATGTAAAAGCATAAACCTTTTATTACTTCAAGTGCACACGGTAAGTGCTTTCGCCAATACGCTTCTTCAGCGTTCTTCATATTTAAAGGGAAGTCTTTTTATATAACAATTCAAATCCTAATAATCCAATCACAAGATAAAGCCTGAAATTAGTGGAGTGAGTTCTTAAAGTAGTGTGCATATTAAACCAATGAATATACATACAGAATACCTAGCACATATTTGCATGTAAAAAATATATATTTTTCATATCAAGAAGGTATATACAAAAATATCATAACATATAGGGCATCCTACATCAAAAGCATATAATAAAAATACATAAAAAAATAACATAAAAATACATATAAAATATTTCATTTCTGTATTCTCCTTTTTTTTAAAAGGGGTTTTATGGAAACCCGCTCCACTGCCCCTATCAGCTCTAAGAACAATGATCCAATTAGTTTCTCTAAACTCAGTGTGGTTCCTAATATCTCCTTCTCTAATACTAGGTGTTATAACTTCAATGGCCCTAAAAAGAAAGTAATGACTATCGTCATATCTAGTGACATGTTTAGCTAATGCATTATTCTCAGAACGTCTCCTAATGTTACATAAATGTTCTCTAATCTTGTCCTTAAAAGGTCTATTCGTTTTACCAACGTAAAAACAATGACATGTTTGGCATTCCACCAAATATATATTGGGGGTTCTACATGCGGCATCAGCATGAAATGAATATTCTCTATGTAAGTCTGGGTGGAAAAACTTATCCGATGTATTAATATATGAGCAGAAGTTGCACCCACTACAAGGGTGAGTGGCACCTCCACTACTACAATCACTAGTAAAATTCTGATAGCAAAGTAGCCTCTTTAGGTCCTTTCGATTTTTATACAAGAACTTTGGTCATTCTCCCACAATTTCTTTGATGTCTTCATCTATTTGTAAAATAGGCCAGTTCCTGCTGAAAATTTCTACCAGTTTCCTATTATCAGAGGTATAGAAAAGAGGGAGGCATACTAGTTCTAAATAGGAGAGAATTTCTATAGCATGTCTTACAAAATACGCCTGTATTAATAAGACCATTGCATAATTTCTCAATGTAAAGGTCAAGGTATTCTATACGTGTAAATGACCAATTCAAAGTAAAATTCAAACAACTAGTAAGCGTATTAATCATTTGATGAAACTCAAACAGCTCTTCTACACTACCTCTCCACAAAAGGAAGTGGTCATCGACAAAGCGTCGATAAAATAGAACATGTGCCTTAAATTCATCAGTATCAAAAAGTATAATGTTCTCCCAGTGTGCCAAAAACATGTTAGCATAACTGTTGGCACATGAGGTGCCCATGGCAACCCCATCACACTGGGAGAACATGTCACCATTAAAAGTAAAGTTATTATTCTCTAAGATCAATTCCAGAAAAAATGTGACTAAATCTATTTGGACCAAAGAAAGGTCACTATGCCCTATGAGATATTAATGCACAAACTGAATACCGAGGTTATTAGGGATGACTGTGAATAACGATTGTACATCCAGAGTTACAAAAATTATCTCATCCAAATCATGGACATCTTTAACACAGTCATAAAGATCAATAAGAAATTGCTTAGAGTCTCTAAGAACAAATCTATTAGAATTAATGACTGGTCTTAAATGTTTCTCGACATAAACTGAAAGGGGTTCGGTTACCCAACCTCCACCTGCCACTATAGGTCTCAGTGGTGGGTCGGATGGATTTTTATGCGCTTTGGGTGACCCCTGTATTACAGGTATAAGTGGATTCAAGACAATAAGATATTCATAAGTGTCCTTAGTAATAAGGCCACCTTTAAAAACATCTGTCAGAGAATTAAATACTACATCTATAATCAAATGTACATCCTGACTCGAAATTTTCTTATAAAAGTTCTTTTCACTTAACAAGCTATTCATAGATTTAACATAATGCACAGTATCCATAATAGTTATCAATCCACCTTTATCTGCAGGTTTTATTATGATTGTTTTATTATCCTGCAAGTCCCTTAATGCTTTCCTTTCTTTGAAACTGAGGTTACTCCTATTTCTTCCTTTATCATTAAAGCCAATACTATCAAAATATCTAAAAAGCTCATCTTCAGTGAGCTTCATATATGCATCAACTAAGGGGTGATTTACAGGGATAAAATTGCTCAATTTTTTCAAATGACATGTTGATGCTCGAGCTACCTCTCCTACATGTTTATTTGTATCTCCATAAAGCATACGAAGCATTATATTTCTACAAAACAATTTAAGATCCAATATCGTATCAGACAACTTACTTCTACAAGTAGGAATAAAATTTAATCCTTTAGATAAAACTCTCCTTTCCTCTAAAGAAAGTACATGTGAAGAAATATTAAAAATTAATGACTGTTCATTTTCCCCCACATTTTCTTGAGGGTATGGTTCTGTGCAAATTCCCCTGAGTATTTGCATTTTTGATGCCCCCGACTCATGGACCTGGTCCTTCTCCCTCCTCGATCTGTTCTGACAGGTAAGGGAAAAGAAATACCTTCAGTGACTTTATTTTCAGTATTTAAAGGAAAATCATCATTCAAATGGTGAGTATATGACTTGGGTCGAACTACTGGTTCAGTAACATCAGAAACAACTGATGTTTTACTAACTATAACATTTGGATACAAGCTCCCACTATAATTAGTTTGCATGCCCTGAGTTTCATTAGCACCAACAGATATAGTGCGTGCTTCATTGACCTCACTTACAGCACTATTTACTTCATTGTTAGATGTTAACATTACTTGCTTATCATTATTATCAGATGTTAAACCATTATTAACTATACGACAGTCATTAGAACAATCCACAGTATTCAACGGTTTCCTAGTAATATTATCACTAATAATTTTCAACGATAAAACATTGTCTAGCATTTCAGAACTCTTATTAACAGAAGGTCTATCAATAGTAATAAGGAACATTCCGGTTATTAGGGGCAATGTTCATGTCCAAATTGCTCCCATTTCAGGGCCACATAAAGACCTGTCCCAATTTAAAATCCTTAGTATCTCTCAATATCTTTATCTTTTTCTGTTGTAGCAGCTTCCATTCAAAAGCCGCAATTCCATCAAGAAGGCTCTCAAACAAAGGGTTCATAATCCTTGCAGCAAAGTTATTAAAAATAAACTCTTGTTTTTTCTTTATGGATCACAATCCTTGCAGCAAAGTTATTAAAAATAAACTCTCTCCTATTTAGAACTAGTATGCAACCTGGATATATTTTTCGAAATCTTATTCGAGGTCAAGGTGTTAGGGCCTCGAGGTTGAATCCATCAGAAGATTGTTTTTTAGATGAACTCAAAAGCCTAGAAAATAGATTGCTATCTAGAGGGTATTGTGAGAATGAGATCTTTGAGTCATTATATGATGTTAGTTTTTTACGTCAGGGTATTGCTGCACCATACTTTGGTCCCTTGAGTGATATAACTACCCATCATGAACATGGGAATTATGAGTCACTTAAGGTCCCTCTTTTCTATACCTCTGATAATAGGAAACTGGTAGAAATTTTCAGCAGGAACTGGCCTATTTTCCAAATAGATGAAGACATCAAAGAAATTGTGGGAGAATGACCAAAGTTCTTGTATAAAAATCGAAAGGACCTAAAGAGGCTACTTTGCTATCAGAATTTTACTAGTGATTGTAGTAGTGGAGGTGCCACTCACCCTTGTGGTGGGTGTAACTTCTGCTCATATATTAATACATCGGATAAGTTTTTCCACCCAGACTTACATAGAGAATATTCATTTCATGCTGATGCCACATGTAGAACCCCCAATATTATATATTTGGCGGAATGCCAAACATGTCATTGTTTTTACGTTGGTAAAACGAATAGACCTTTTAAGGACAGGATTAGAGAACATTTATATAACATTAGGAGACATTCTGAGGATAATGCATTAGCTAAACATGTCACTAGATATGATGATAGTCATTAGTTTCTTTTTAGGGCCATTGAAGTTATAACACCTACTATTAGGGAAGGGGATATTAGGAACCACACTGAGTTTAGAGAAACTAATTTGATCATTGTTCTTAGAGCTGATAGGGGCAGTGGTTTAAATGAGCGGTCTTCCATAAAACCCCTTTTAAAAAACGGAGAATACAGAAATGAAATATTTTATATGTATTTTTTATGTTATTTTTTATGTATTTTTATTATATGTTTTTGATGTAAGATGCCCTATATGTTATGATATTTTTGTATAAACATTCTTGATATGAAAAATATATATTTTTTACATGCAAATATGTGCTAGGTATTCTATATTTATATTCATTGGTTTAATATGCATACTTCTTTAAGAACTCACTCCACTAATTTCAGGCTTTATCTTGTGATTGGATTATTAGGATTTGAATTGCTGTATAAAAAGACTTCCCTTTATTGTTGTATTATGAGGTCTGAAGAAGCTTATTGGTGAAAGCGCTTACCGTGTGCACTTGAAGTAATAAAAGGTTTATGCTTTTACATCTTTTGGAACAGCCTGGTTGTTTCGTTGTCATATTTGCTGTAATACTTTAAAACTGAGCTTAGGAACCATGAGATAAAAACCTTAGCTACAGAATTACTGTGCTAAATTGCTTAAAACTGCTTACTTTTTATTTTTGAACAGATTCAGTTTCGTGATGTGATCATTTGCAAGAAGATTTATGAGGTTTATAATTACTGTAATAAAGGATTCAATGGCTGTTTCAGGCATTTATTTGGAAAATGACAGTGCTGCTAAGTGAAATACCTTTATAGGGCAAGAAATCAGTGGCTCCTGCTAGTTAAAGGACTGCTTTAAGAAACATTCATACTGAAGTTAACTGATATACATATTTATATATAATTTCCTTTGATGTTGTACAATATACTTTTGCCACAAACAAAATACAATACAGAACATGTGCTATGCCAAGGAACTTTATGTTTGAGAAGAGTAAAATAACATAAGGAAATATTTCAGCATTTAGGGTCATAGTTTGCTACTAGACCAAAGAGCAGTTAAGTCTTTTGAAGCTTAACCCCTGTGGTTCTACTGGTACATCTACAAAGTTACGCCCCTGTTTCTCAAGCTGCGGCATCTCTGCACAAATACATTCACAAATACTAGTCAACCTGCCCAGGTGCCCACACAGGTACTGCATATAGCTGTAATATAACTTTGGCAACATGTTGAAAGTAAGACTAAAACAAGCAAGATAGGAGCACTTCAGGCAAACAGCAAGTATTCACTAAAACCACAGAAGCTGGCTGAAGAGGTAACACTTTAATAGTTAAAATAAAATAAAAAGTATGTATCAAAAGATGAGCGCTTTCGCACTAGTAATCAGTACTTCTTCAGATCTAAAATTCATCAGACTCAGTAAGTATATGTACATTAAGTAACCAATCAATGTTTTAAAGATCTTAATTTAAGAACAGGTTTTAAAGGCACAAAGTCATTTAACCCTTTTTCCTTATGTGCAGCAAGTCTGAGAATCCATTTTGTCGCTAACCTCTCTGTCTGAACTTTAACATCTCCCCCTCTATCTGTGACAAGTAACTTCTCAATAACCATGAATTTAAAACTGTGTCCTGCCTCTTCCTTAGCAACATGTTTTGCTAAAACATTAGTCATATCTTGCCTATTGATATTGTAAAGGTGTTAACTGATTTGGTCTCTAAGGTATCTGTTAGGCAAGATATGAAGAATGCAGTTCCACCCACTGAAATGTGAAGTAGTAGAAATATCATGTTAAGTCTCCCCTGAAAAGAGGCCTCTAGTCTAGTGAGACCAACCTGGTCAACAAAGGATGAATAAATAAAATACATGCTATTAGATGCCTCACCAATGCTATCAAAGACTACCTACCAGATAATTAAGCACCTTATCAATGCTGTCAAATTTTGCCTATCAGATAACTTTTATCCATTAAAGATAATAGATGGCTGATAAGTATAGCAGTAATATTTTTGTAATTTGTACATGAGCGAGGATAATTTCCCCAAAATATAACTTATGGGTTCACTCCTTATTTTCATTTTTTTTCATCCCTGCAGGAACAAACCTGATGACTCCACCAACAGCACTCATTCTGCCTATTTATTTCATGATTTCAGGAGACAGAGATTCCCAGGCAAGTAAGAAACTTACAGCTGATTTGTTCCTGTCTAAGAATACCCCATGAGCTCATCTACTTCAGACAAAAATTGGGTGGTTGGGAGCAGAACAGTCTTGCTGATCCTTTGGGGTGACCTATCCTCTTTTCCAGTGGAGCTCCCCCCTCCCTTGATGTGGCTGTTTTCAGATCTACTATAAGATCCTTCTAATGGTTCCCGTTGGCTGACAGTGTGCTTCTACATGGCTTGATAGGCTTGAGCTCCATGGGCTGGACACTTAGTGCTACCACTAGGTGTTACCCATGTGGTGAACCAGAGCCATCTCACTCTTCACAGAACGGGTGAGCAGGTAGCAGCCAGTCACTCCTATCCTCTCCTGACAACTCCTACAGGTGTTCTGGCTGCTATTCAAACTCAGATTAACTGAATATAGTCAGTGCTTTATCTCTCTGTGACACAGAGTTACATACCCTTAGCAATCTTACCAAAATTGATGAAAGGTCTGCTTTATTTGAAACCACAATTTTACTCCTAAGATCTGATAGTAAACTATATTCTTCTCTGTGATCCCCAAATTGTGGAGGTGGATTATTTAATCAATTAATATGTGGTGTACATATTTGACTTGGGGGCTAGGGGACTTAAATAAGAAAAAAGCATGACTGTGTCTTCAAGTGAAATTTGGTGCATTATACTTCTGAAAGCTGTGTTTAGAGCTCCCTTATAATGGTGCAGACCTGGAATATACTAGCTTTACAGGATAAGATATTAGAAGGTGCAGTTGCCATGGCCAATATAATAACGATTCTTATGAAAGAGTAACAGACACATTTCCCCAGATGGTGTGGACTTGTCCACAGAACAGGCAGAGTTTAAGAAAATGGATTAAATAACTTGAGTATGCCAATGTTAGCATGAGAAGTTTTAGATCCAGAAAAGTACACACAATGCATCTCCTAGATATCTACTCTGACTGGCTCCAGTACAAAAATCTGCAGACTGTAAGGAAAGCCAACTACAAATGGTGACATTTTAAAAAGGTAAGAATAAGCTTTTTTAACTAGCCATCCAAACAGTAAAAATGCCAACCTCATCATCTTCTTTTGGCTTTTCCCATTAGGGGTCACCAGAGCGGATCATCTGTTTCCATTTCTTCCTGTCCTCTGCATCTTGCTCTGTCACACCAACCACCTGCATGTCCTCTCTCACCACATCCATAAACCTTATCTTAGGCCTTCCTCTTTTCCTGTTACCCAGTAGCTTCATCCTTAGCATCTTTTTCCCAATATACTCAGCATCCCTCCTCAGCACATGTCCATACCAATGTAATCTTGCCTCTCTGGCTTTGTCTCCAAACTTTCCAACCTGGGCTGACCCTCTAATATACTTATTCCTGATCCTGTCCACCCTTGTCACACCCAGTGCAAATCTTAACATCTTTAACTCTGCCACATCCAGCTCTAACCCCTGCCTTTGAGTCAATGCCACTGTCTCCAACCCATATAACATAGCTGGTCTCACCACCCTCTTGCAGACCTTCCCTTTCACTCTTACTGGTACTCGTCTGTCACAAATCACTTCTGACACTCTTCTCCACCCACTCTACCCTGCCTGTACTCTCTTCTTCACCTCTCTTCCACACTCACCATTACTCTGAACTATTGATCACAAGTATTTAAACTTATCCATCTTCGCCACTTCTACTCCTTGCATCCTCACCATTCCTCTATCCTCCCTCTCATTCACACACATATATTCTGTCTTAGTCCTGCTTACCTTCATTCCTCTTCTCTCTAGAGTATATCTCCATTTCTCCACGGTCTCCTCCACCTGTTCCCTACTCTCACTACAGATCACAATGTCATCTGCAAACATCATAGTCCACGGGGACTCCTGTCTGATCTCATCTGTCAACCTGTCCATCACCATTGCAAATAAGAACGGGCTCAGAGCTAATCCTTGATGTAATTCCACCTCCACCTTAAACACATCCATCACTCCCACAGCAGACCTCACCGCTGTCACACTACCCTTGTACATATCCTGTTCCACTCTTACATACTTCTCTGACACTCCTGACTTCCTCATACAATATCACAACTCCACTCTAGGCACCCTGTCATATGCAAATAGCTGCCCAAAAGTGACAGGACACGGATATCACCAATGGAATAAAAACGACTGTGAATAGTCAAAAACACTTTATTGCACCAAAAAAACAATGGATTAAGGGCTTTCGCTCGGTCAGTACCGAGCTTCCTCAGAACAAACAGCTTGTACCTTCATTAACAGTCATTAAATAGTTTTAAAAAATCACATGACTCTTCTATCCCCACCCTCCTTTAAAGTTAAACCATGTCATGTTGAATATAAGTGTTTAAAATACACATGATATCAATGAATAATAAATAATTCTTTTAAAGCTAAACAACACCTCTAAACATATAAATAAACTTCATCGTAACCTAAAATATTGCACTTTTGCTCTCAAAATTTTACTATCATCACTATAAAAACATACCAATGTTAAAAATCATACCTGGTAAACAATAAAGCAAACCCAGGTTGAATTCATCACATTAAAAACACGATCATGTGAACATTCATATTGTTATATTATAACTGAGCCATTCTTAGTTTCAATACACTACTGATGTTAATGTTATCATTCAACCCAGGAACCCTCCCTGTGTCTAATTTAAGCTGCCAGAATAATTTGCGATATTCAAGTCTAGCTTCCCAATTGCCCCCTCTCGAATCTGGTATCACTTGTTCCAATACCATGAACTTTAAGTCCATGTGTTTGCAGACCTGGGAATGTTTAAAAAAACCATTCTTTTCCTTACCCTTAGAGACATCATATAGATGCTCATATACTCTTTTCCTCAATTGTCGCTCCGTTTTACCCACATAGAAACTATAACAGTTTACACATGTCCCTAAATAGACCACTCCTTTAGTTCCACAATTAAAATAATTGGTAGATTTAAATCTATATTTTCTGGAAGGGATGTAGTCTGTGTCTTGGTTTAACACAAGGCTACATTGTTTACAAACTCCGCATTTGTATGTGCCAACTTTTTTCCTATCTGTTCCTAGTTTCAACCCTCTGTTCTTTTCAAATAGTTCCTTTAAGTAAACATCCCTTTTCCTCACAAAGTGTGGGCAGGTCGGAACATAGTTTTTCACATCATCATGTAAAGCTAAAATGGGCCAATGTTTTAAAATAATCTGTTAAACCTTGTGGGAACTAGTAGAAAAAGTGTGGATAAAGTTGTTCTTAAAATCAATTTGTTCTAACCTTGTTTCTTTATCAGAGGTGGTTAGACCAGTTCCTAATAAAGGGAAATACTTCAAGTCCCTATTCTCTGTAACTTCCTGAATCATGTTGTCAATCAATGTCCTGGGGTATCCCTTTTCTTCAAATAGTGACGCAATAATGTCCACCTCTTATACAAAAACTTTCAGGGGTACTAGACATTCTCGAAGCCCTGATGATCTGACCCTTAACTATACCCTTCTTTTGGTAGAAGGGGTGTCCACTTTCAAAGTGTAAATAGGAGTTTGAGAATGTATTTTTCCTAAAAAGCTTTGATTGGAAACAGTGATTATCGTAATCTTTGAATAGAGTCAAGCCCAAAAAATTCAGTTTATCCTGGTCAATGTTGTAGATAAATCTCAAGAATTCTGTGCTATTATTAATGTACACCAAAAATTCTTCTAAATTTTCCCTTGTACCCTTCCATAAAAGACAAATGTCATCAAGGTATCTCGTATAATATCCTATAAACTCAGACCATTGACTCTCAAAAACATACTTCTGTTCCCAATAATGTAAAACACAATTTGCATATAGTGGTGCACAAGGAGCCCCCATTGCCACACCTTTCTTTTGGCGATAAAACTCCCCATTAAAATATATAAAATTGTTCTCAAGAATTATTTCCATAAATTCCAAGGTTAAATTAATAATATTGTTATCCAGACCAGATTTGGATATTAATACCTCACCAAACCATTCCAACCCTACCGAGTGTGGAATACTTGGAAAAAGTTCTACAATGTCTATGGTAACCATTAAAATATTCAAATCAAATTTCTGTTGGTCAATTCCTTTCAGAAAATCCCAAGAATCCTTGTTAATGTAAGTAATGGAAGATAAAAACTTTTTCACAGTGTGATCCACGTACTTCACAAGGGGTTCAGTAATACTTCCTGCCCCAGATACTATCGGCCTGAATTTCATTGGATCTATACCTTTATGGGTCTTGGGAATGCCAAAAATTACTGGGATTTTTGGCTTTTCCACATGTAAATAGTTGTATAAACGTTCATTGATAGTGCCTTGTAGCAAGTGGTCATATAAAAAATAACCTATCTTCGAATGTGAAATATTAATCTCATTTAATGATAGTGATTCATACTGGTCTACATCCTGCAACAAATTGTATAAATAGGTATCATAATCCACTGTGTACATTAAAACTACCCCTCCTCCCTTGTCCGGTTTCATTACTCTACATTTCTCCTGTTTCAAAAGCTCTATCAGTTTCATTTCTTTGTCACTGATATTAACAGGATAACTGTTACTCTTAAACTGTGCACAGCTCCTAATGTCCCTTTCTACTAATTCTTCAAGAACTTTAATGGAGGAATGGATAGGGGGGGTTAAATGTACTTGTTCTAGATAATCCTATACTAGTGTTGGTTTGACCCTTAAAACATATAGCTAGATTCAATTGTCTAATAAATAATTTTAAATCAATTAAAGTATTGGCAATATTAGACGGTCGGGAGGGAACAAAATGAAACCCTCTGGAAAACAAATCAAAATATTCATCAGTAAGTATCAATTCCATAAAATTAAAAATAGTAAAATTACGTTTTCTAAAAATAAGCTGCTTATCCCCCATGTCTTGTATTTCCATAACGACAGATGTTGTCTTCGGTAACCTCAATTTGGGGGGCGACTCCACCCCCTGTGTTGATATCCCCCCCCTCTCATGGTGGGGGTACTGAAAATCCTGGAAGGACTGCTTCCTTTCCTTTTCAGCTAATCTTTCACTCCTTCTAGGTGCCTGTATTTCAGATCTTTGATAATTACTGCTATTGTGGGTCCCATTCACCCTATCCACAAATACATTGTCAACTTTATTCATCCATCCCCCACCTCTAGGGGCTGGGTATGCTCTTTCCTCTCTGTAGTCAAGTAAATCTCTCTCAAGTTTCTTAATTTTTCTATTAAGCACTTTCACACAGTACTGATCCACTTCAAAAAATACATTATCATAATTCTTTTTAACAGTGGTGAAATTATTGTCATTAATAACATTTTGATTCAAAGCATTTAAGTCTTTCAATAAAGTGTCCGCTTTAGTCTCATAGTCTCTGATCATTAACTTGAGCATTTCAATTCCTGTTTTATTGAAAACCTCACATAGTGGGTCATACAAAACAGTCCCTGGTTGTGCACTGTTAGGGAACTTAAAAATCCGGAGCTCCTTAGGGACCCGGTTAACATGCACACATTCTTTAAGATAATCAATCTCTAATTGATTACTTTTGAGTGCGTACAATTTGTCCTTAAATCTGTTAAAATTGTCCTCTATATTTTTAGTACAGACATTTACAGTACCTTCGTTGAAATGAAACTGCTTAGTGGTCCAAACGTTGAAATTAAATTCATTGAGGTTGTTGTCCGTTCGGGTCTTATGCGTCGTCCCAGTCCTTGTGTGCGATGAGGAAGCCTGATCGTTACTCTGTAAAAGGTTTAAGGGTGATTCCTCATCCCCACTAGTAGTGGTGTTCCACGCTGAGCACATGACGCGTGTCCTCTGATGCTCCAGTAGTTGTAGTTGGCTACCAGGCAACCCTGTACTCAGTTCCGTGTTCCCTTCACGGATACTGTTGGAAAGTTGCGTTAGAAGAGCCAAAACCTGCTTAAATTCATCCTGAGTCATGGGACAATTATCTGAATCGTCTTTTAAAACTGCTGGTGTCTCCAAAAAGCTTCCCAAATCCATTCCTTCCGCCATGGGCTCTCAAGGAAATCGCAAAACAGTAAAGGAGGACCAAGCCAGGAACAAATAGCTGCCCAAAAGCCACAGGACACGGATATCACCAATGGAATAAAAACGACTGTGAATAGTCAAAAACACTTTATTGCAACCAAAAAACAATGGCTTAAGCACTGTCATATGCTTTCTCTAAGTCTACAAAAACACAATGCAACTCCTTCTGACCTCCTCTGTACTTCTCCATCAACACTCACAGAGCAAACATCGCATCTGTAGTGCTCTTTCCTGGCGTGAAACCATACTGCTGATCACTAATCATCACGTCCCTTCTTAACCTAACTTCCACTACTCTTTCCCATAACTTCATGCTGTGACTGATCAGTTTAATCCCTCTGTAGTTACTACAGCTCTGCACATCACCCTTATTCTTACAAATCGGTACCAGAACACTTTTTCTCCATTCCTCAGGCATCCTCTCACTTTCCAAGATTTCATTAAACAATCTGGTTAAAAACGCCACTGCCATTTCACCTAAACACCTCCATGCTTCCACAGGTATGTCATCTGGGCCAACAGCCTTTCCTTTCTTCATCCTCTTCATAGCTATCCTTCCTTCCTCCTTGCTAATCCATTGCACTTCATGATTCACAATCCCTACATCATCCAGCCTTCTCTCCCTCTCATTCTCTTCATTCATCAACTCCTCAAAGTACTCTTTCCATCTGCTCAACACACTCTCCTCACTTGTGAGTATGTTTCCCTCATTATCCTTTATCACCCTTACCTGCTGCACATCTTTCCCAGCTCTGTCCCTCTGTCTAGCCAATCGGTAAAGGTCCATTTCTCCCTCTTTAGTGTCCAATCTCTCATACAACTCTCTATATGCCTTATCCTTAGCCTTCGCCACCTCTCTCCTTGCCATGCACCTCATCTCCTTATACTCATGTCTACTTTCTTCATCTCTTTGACAATCCCACTTCTCCTTTGTCAGCCTCTTCCTCTGTATACTCTCCTGTACTTCCTCATCCCACCACCAAGTCTCCTTGTTGTCCTTCCTCTGTCCAGATGTCACACCAAGCACCTTTCTTGCCATCTCCCTTACTAGCTCTGCTGTAGTTACCCAGCTATTTGGTAACTCTTCACTGCCACCCAGTGCCTGTCTTAACTCATCCCTGAACTCCACCTCACAATTACCCCTTTTCAATTTCCACCATTTGATCCTTGGTGCTGCCCATGCCAATCTACTGTGGGCAAATCAGGATTAACTCAATCTTAATAATATTTACCAGCAATTGTTGATCAGCCTTTGATTAAGCCACATGGGTCGTTAGCAAATCCATCTTTCCCATGGTCAAGTGATCATTATTATATTAATGAACCTGTTGTGTTACATTCAAGTTAAAATGCGCACTAGTTTTCTGAACAGTTAATTTTGTATTGTAGCTCTTTTTAGCTGTATTATAAACATTCATTTACAGTGTTATAGTGTGTATTGTATTGAGAAGTAAACTAAAAATCTGAAGGAGTCACCATGGAGTTTATATCCCAGAAATATAGTAAGTCTCAAAATCTCTGTTTCTGAATCATTCATCTAGCCATGGCTTTTAATTCATTTGTTAATCTCACCAGACTCAGCAGATAATTCCAAATGTATTATTTCCTTTGAGTGAAAAAAAATTCAAAGATGTATTTTATGAATTCACTTGTATTGCTAAGTTGTTCTGTTTTTTGTCAAATTATGGCTTCTGAATTACCCCTCTTGTAGATACTAAACTTTTATCATGAAAGCATTTGTAAATTAATATTAAATCCACTCTAATTATTCTATAACTGACTAAATGTGGTTGCAGCTGAACTAAGCACTCCTTACAACTCAGGTTCCTAATGGACCAAAGTTCCATGCCATATTAGATGCTTAAGGACCAGCATATTCTGGGCGTCGTCTAATAAGCAAGTTATATAGTCATCAGTGGAACATCAGCCTATCTAGTAGTTATAGTTTAAAATATATTTAAAAACCCATGACTGGGTATAGGCAATGCTCAGTTTACCCACAGTTATGATGGCTTGATCATGAGGGTGAAGCTCAAGTGACTGAGTAAAGACCAACTGTGGGTAAATGAAGCATACCTGAAAACCAGCCAGTTGTCTTTGATATGTCTTATAATATGTCTTTGTTCTAGTTATTATGTTTCTTCTGTGTATATTTCTGTGTTCTTTTCCTTTAATGAAAAAAGAAATCCGCAATTTTCCTTGAAGTTATAGTTTCATTTTATGTTTGTATTCTTCATTTTATTTTTACTTATCACTGCTTAGGTAAGAGATATAGGGAAAAAACAATGAAAGAATATTTTGTGTATTGTTATTTTTAGATATTTATTTATTTTGTCTTATTGCTGGATAATTGTTTAATTTAAGTGGTTTAGGTACCCTTTTGAATCACAACATAGGTATGAAAGCAGAGAAGTAGTAGAGTATATAGCAGTATAGAGTATGTCAAAGCAGCATGCTACATAAAAATATGCATAGAAAACTAGAAATAATATTTCAGTATAACACACACACATGCACAACTGTTGTTCCCTGTAGGTCATTATGATCCAATGAACAAAAACTACTGTCTTTCCAGAATCATCAAATCTGCTGGGCGTAATCTATGCTTTCCCTGTTGCTAAGCCCTGGAACTCCTTACCCGTATCTATCAGGTTAATATACTCCTTCCCATCTTTCAAAACCATTCTGAAAGACTTTCTAGCTAAAAGCTGGTTCTGTTTTGTTCAACACCAGGGTAAACTATATCCCTAAATGTGAACAAATACCTGTTCATCCCTTACATCTCCTTACTCGCCCTTCTTCACTCACTTTCTTACTTCTATCAATTTCTCTCCCCTGGATTTCTCTCTAAGTATACCATAATTCTGCTTTTCTTCCACGTTATATTGCAGTTCCTATTTGTATTACACTAACATACAGTTCATTTCTCTATAAACTGGGTAAAATTTCTCTAAATATTAAGCCATTGTCATATAACTTGTACCTATTCTTAACTAATATTTTCATATTATATCTAATTTTGTATAACTATTTACACTGTAAATATTGTTTGTATTATTTTTGAAGATTGTAAAATTATTGTTCTTAAAATGTTTTGCAATAAGGAAAATGGGCTCCTAACTTATCTTACTTTCCCAGTAATCAAATGTCAATAAATAAATAGATAATAAGTCTGACATAATAGTTTATAAGCAAGTTTTCTGTATTTCTAATTTACTTCTGCTGTTTTTATGCTGTATCTTTGATGGATTGTGTCCTTCTTTACTGTAATACCTGCAATGAAATATTAATTTATGTTTATTTGTATGTACATTTGCTTAATATATATTTTAATTAATATATAATTATACTTTTATGTACTTGTTTTCCTGGTTTGATATTGTGTAGCTGTTTACTGTTTCATGCTTTATTATTTTTTTATTAGGTTATTGTTGGTGTATGTTTGATGTTTGTGATGTGTCTGTATAGTATGGTGCTTCTGTAATATGGAGTTTCATTTTTTTCTGGGTATGTCCTGTGTTTTAGTATTTGTAGTATACTGATGTCCTGAGTTTTCAGGAGCTTTTTGGTATGTTTCTGATATTTTCCCCATATGACAGCTTGTAATACAAGCATAGCGATTTTTCACTTGTATGTCCTGTTGTACTTCCATTCCTGACTGTGTGAAAGTAAAGTTACTTCAGTGGCAAGGAGTGAATTGTATATCTTTTCTCAAGGTTTGCTTGCTTGCAAATTTCTGGTAGCATTTTAATAAATATTTGATCCCTATTGGTTGAGTTGAATACCAAGTTTGCATTTTGTAAATTATGTGTTGTGGATGTTTCTTCAAACAGCGGTCTCCATGAAGATAAAAGAGAAAAAAAAGTCAGAGAAGCACCCTTTAAAAGTCCACTAGTGTACTTTAAAGAAAGCAACAAACTGTTCTTTGTTTCCTGACTTTCTGCTCATTTCCCCACCCATGAGATCTAAACAGTCAATCCCACAGCTATTATAGCTTCAAGGGATCTGTGATTCATTGATTATATCATGGTGGGAGGGAGTGAGCTGAAATCTGGAAAATTTGAAAACTGGAATTTAAGGTCTCTGCCATTCCACTATTGCCTGGTTTCAAAGTTATTTATCAGGACAACAACAAGCAGTGCAATGGCAGTGTGACTCTACCTCTTCTTCCAGTCACTCTAGGAGTTCCACTCTCTGTTCTCTCTCTATACTAGCAAGCTTCACACTTCCACCTTGCATGCATCTGTCATCCGATATGCAGATGATTCTACATTAATATGTGCTGCTTCTTCTTTTCTAGAACTCCACACTTTAACACAGGATTCCATTCTTTCTCTCGAGACATGACTTACTAATTCTCAAGTGATTCTGAATCCTAAAAAAATAAACTTCTTGTCTTCCAACCTACAAGATCCTCTGGACCAAGTCCATCATTTAATATTATGCCCAGTGATAAAACCTTTTTCTGTCCTGTAACTCACACCAAATTTCTTGGAGTAGAGTTTGACAATAATATGAGATACAGAAATAATTGGTTTCTTACAAAATACACTGTCTACCATTGCACACACTCACCTCATCTCCATACTTCTCTATGATTTTCCAATCCTTACAAACCTTAGAAAGACTATCTAGCTAAACTCAACGCGTGCTACAACAAAATAGCCAGGTTTGCCTCTGACTCTCCTTATAGGTCACATCACTGCACAGCCCTAAAACAACTCAACTGGTTGGTGCTTCCTCAGGTTTTAATCTACAACCAACTTATTCTAGCTCACAAAATTCTGAACTAGATAGAAAAAAATCCTGCACATCAGAATAAAGTATTACTCCAGTAATATAATTCTCCACTCCACAAATAAATCACTTCTGGAAGTAACAAAAGCCAATAAAAATGCTGGAGAGTCCCTTTTCTCTAACTCCATACCTATCTATAACCAGGCTTACACTGGGGGAGCAGATATTAAAAGACCTGCTCTCTGCCTGCTCTCAGTGCTTAGGTTTAAAGTCCATTTTGTAGCATGTAAGTATTTTTTTTTTACTGTTTTTAACTCTGGCAGGTAATCAACCAGATATGGAGTGTATAACTCTCAACTTCTTTGTTCAGGAACTCTGGACAAAGCCAAAATTAATTAATTCCAATGCAGGGTTGCCACCTTTTAACAAGGGCAAAGTGGGACATGGGGGTGTGGTCAACAGGATAGGGGTGTGGCCAGCATGACACTGGCCACACCCCACCTGACATCACCAGAGTTGTTAAAGGAGATGCAGTATTATAGAGGAATGGAGCAAAAAAGAGTTTACAGTTTGAAAAAGGTCAAATAGTAAATGAGGTAATGTAGGGGGCATTTTGGCCATTGAAGACTAACATTAACACAGCTTGTAGAAAATGAAATGCATTTTTACCACTGAACATGCCCACCACACCCCACAAGACAAAAAAATTAACCATATTCACTGAACCAAAAAACAGTAAAATGAATGAGAATGCACAGTGGATACCATAGACCTAATTTAGCTTTTGACCACAGCAGTTAAGAAATGTATGGCACTAATTTACACAGCGCAATGATCTATTAATAAACATGCCCAACAGCAGCACTGCTCATAATCTGATTATAATGAAAACAGTAAATAAGTATGTTGAAGACATCACTAAAACACAAAATAAAAACTTTGCTACTTAGATGCAAACTACCCTGTAACATGGTTTAGCACAATCTCAAATACATTGCATTAACTTCAGAGCATCCATCCACAAAAAAAAAATAAATGGGAAAAAAGTCCAAACATTTTAACTTTAAAACTACAATGTACAGCAGACTCCATGGGCTCCTTTTACTTCAAAACATAGCAATTAATCCAGCACAGCAATGCAATAAACAGGCCAGTAAAAGTAACACACCCATATTCACATTACAAGCAAAACAGTACATTTTAACCTTATTAAAATGCATAATAAATTAAATGCACACATTTACAAGTATAAATGAAAACAATCTTGAAACAGCTTTGGCAAATTGGCGATGTACCTACTAGAATAATAAATGAATTACATTAACTGTTAACATTCCCCCTCGAAAGGTAGACTTGTACCACATAGACATGGACTTGCAGGAACAGGAAAAATTACCTAAACAGTATATCGTAACTTCCTGAAAACAGCATTATAGTGCATATTTCCATACAAAAAGTACAAACTATGCTCAAACAGTTCCTATATGCATACAGACAATACCCAGAAAAAGCTACGACAATAGAAATGCATCACACTAAGTTTATATTTCACTGCCCCAACAGAAACAAACAACTTCTATACACAGTTCAGCCTTTTAAAAGTAATGCTTCCAAATCATACCCCAAGCATAATAACAATTACATATACATTCAGGTTTTATATCTTTAAAACTACTACTCAAAAATATCAAACTAACTACTACAGATTTAAATATTGCGTACTGCACCCACCATCTGCCTTTAAACATTAAAAAAATTAAACCACAATATATTCCCATTTTAAACTAGTACAAAAGTCTCAAAATAACCACTGCACAGATTTAAATACTACATCCCCATCTACCACTAAACATTAAAAACTTAAATAAAACACACTATTCCCATTTTAAATAACTAAAGCCACAAAATGCAATTATCTACTTACCACTCACAGTTATTGCTGGGCTGGCTGGCTCCCTTGCTGGCTGGGCTGGCTCCCTTGCTGGCTGGGCTGGGCTAGCTACCTTGCTGGCTGGGCTGGGCTGGCTAGGCTGGCTCCCTTGCTGGCTGGGCTGGGCTGGCTCCCTTGCTGGCTAGGCTGGGCTGGCTACCTTGCTGGCTGGGCTGGCTAGGCTGGCTCCCTTGCTGGCTAGGCTGGCTCCCTTGCTGGCTTGGCTGGCTAGGCTGGCTCCCTTGCTGGCTTGGCTGTCTAGGCTGGCTCCCTTGCTGGCTTGGCTGGCTGGCTGGGCTGGCTCCCTTGCTGGCTTGGCTGGCTGGCTGGCTGGGCTGGCTCCCTTGCTGGCTTGGCTGGCTGGCTGGCTGGGCTCCCTTGCTGGCTTGGCTGGCTGGCTGGCTGGGCTGGCTCCCTTGCTGGCTTGGCTGGCTGGCTGGGCTGGCTCCCTTGCTGGCTTGGCTGGCTGGCTGGGCTGGCTCCCTTGCTGGCTTGGCTGGCTGGCTGGCCCTTGCTGGCTTGGCTGGCTGGCTGGGCTGGCTCCCTTGCTGGCTTGGCTGGCTGGCTGGCTGGCTGGGCTGGCTCCCTTGCTGGCTTGGCTGGCTGGCTAGGCTGGCTTCAATGGTGAAAAAAAAAATCAGATCTTTTGTCGGGACTCGCAGCTGCTATAGAGCTTAGGGCTCTACAGCTGCGACCTTTATTGGGCTCTTCAGAAGAAGTTCCCGCTTCACGATGGCTGCAGCCAATTACTGTGCTGCATTACCACCCGGACCTAGCAGAGAATCCCTCTAACTGCAGGTCCGGGTGGTGGCATTGCCGTGGAAAAACCGGAAGTATTTTCGGCTTTTCCACGGCAATTTTAAATGCTGCAAGCGCAAAGGGGAAAAAACGGGACTTTTAAAGTCCCACGCTTGGTGAGCGCGGGAAGCGGGATGAGAGCACTCAAACCGTGAGTGTCCCGCTGACAACGGGACGGGTGGCAACCAATGGAGATCAGGAAGTTTGCACTGTAACTTCCAATGGGCGGAGCCTAAGTCTTTTGATAGAATCAAATTATGTCCTTACATTTCAAACAAATGTTCATATCTCTGGAACCATAGGGATTATAAAAGAAGTATGAATTGCAAACTATTCAGCACAAACTATTTTTATAGCGGTAGTATTGTTTAGATTCTAGGTCTTAAACTGAATTTTATAAATCACAGTAAACACGGTAACTATTACATTTGGAATAGTTTGTAAACAACTTACAGTATCTCAGCAACCACTCAAGTTACATACATGCTGTCAGCATCATTGTATTAATGTAAATGAGATCTTTTGTATGATGGTAAAGAGTTCTGTCTGTGTAACTTGGTTGTTGAGATATTCAGAAAAATGTGAAAATCATATCTATATAAATTAATATCATAAAAAACACTGTTAATGTTTATCTATTTAACTGCACTAGACAGTGGTCAAATAGAAATGCAGTTGAATTTGCTATTGTGTAAGCTTTAAGATGAAATCTTTTAAAAACTTGTACATAGCATGGTTTTGGAATTACTGATGCAAATATGAACAAGCAATATTTGACACCTAGAGGTGTCAGTAAGAGTTAACCGCAGATGCACCTGGAGGCATCACTCGGATGTAATCAGGGGGCAGGTTCTGCATCAATGTGTATTTTGTTAAAGAGTAAGAATAATGAAATTCTGCAATTCATACTTCTCAGTTTCTGAAGAATTCTGGGATAAGACTGAAAATATTAAAGGGAGGGGACAAAAAATCCAAAAATTTGTTTTTAAATATTACTGTAATTTACTTAAAAAGTTGGCAGAAAAACAAGTTTTGTGTCATAATGTATTTTATAAAAAAATGAAACTCTAATGTTAGGCATGATTGACAGACTATAACCTCCGTGATTTACAAGGCAATTAATACTTTGTTGAGGGATAGGGCAGAAATATGAGGCAAATCAGGGGTAGCTTAGAGGTATGATGGCATTATTAACATATTGTTTATTTATAACAAAGTCAAAGTTTTAGAGGGACACGGGAGAAATGAGCCAACATCAGGAACATTCTAGAAAATCAGGAACAGTTGTGAGGTAGGATGGGGTTGTATCAGCTTATGAGTTTTTTTTTTGCATAATTTGGTGGGTTAGGAGCCTTTGATAACTAGAGAGATTCTGTACTGGAATGAAACATCTGGTGGACAGAATATGGCCCCAGTCAGCAGTATACACACATCACAAACACAGTCAAACATATTACACATACACACACGTGCACTCACACACACACACACACACACACACACACACACACACACACACACACACACACACACACACATACACACACACACACACACACACACACACACACGCACATGCACACACACACATGTGCACACACACACACACACATGTGCACACAAACACACACACACACAGACACACACACACACACACACATGCACACACACACATGCACACACACACACACACACACACACACACACACACACACACACACACACACACACACACACACACACACACACACACACACACACACACACACACACACACACACACACACACACACACAACACACACACACACATGCACACGCACACACATACACATATTTATATATTCTTTTTAATTTAGAATTGATGACAGGGGGAAAAAGAGGGAGAGTAAGTTTTTTTGGGCAAGTACAAGAACAAAGTTTCCAAATGGAAGGAGGGCAGTGCAAAGGTCTGCAACAAAAGGGATATTAGGGAAAGCAAATAATTATGATAAGACTGAGATAGAAAATTGACTGAAGTGGGGAGTTTAAGAAAAAAAGTTATATTTATGAGTGTCTGCACATGCTTGTACATGTATGTATATGCGTTTTACATATAGAACAAAAATGTCACAACAACTCCTTTTTTTAACTGGGTGGCATTCATTTCCTAAAGAATGTTGGCAGTGGAATTGGATAGATGGGGTGGATGAGAACGATGTCAAGTATTTGGTGTGTTTTCTTGGAGGTTAACATGCAGACAATTAATTTTAATGTACAAATTGCCCAACTGTCCATGATTTAAAGTGTCAGTGAGTTTGCTTCATTTTTTTGCTTGTTCCTCATAAAACTTGTGGTTCTGTGGTATATCATTGAGGGCTGCAGTCACTAAGTAATGACAGATTTGCATCTGAGACTGTAGCACCCTTCAGAAAACACATGCTAATAGAACATTTGTTATTTTAAGAACATTTTAAGTTTATAAAAGCAATATTTAACATCTGCCCCCTGATTTTCAGCCTTTGTTCCTGACTCTTGTGCTAGGAGGTATTTATTTTAATAGGAGCTAGTGACATTTGATTATTCATTATTCAGGGTTTGCAGGATAAAGGTGATTTGTAAGAAGCAATGCAGACATCTGAACTATGCAGAGACAAGGTGCTATTATTATTGGTCAGGCTGTGTGTGCAGGAAAGTGACTGCTGTTCTTTACTCATTATTTTGGCTTTACAGGACTAATGTGATTTGTGAAAAGCAACTTGGAATACTTTAATCTGTGGCTACTCTTTGTATGGAAGTTTACAATGATGAAATATGATACAAGGCCATCATTTTTTATCAAAAGTGTCTGAAATGCACACAGAAGTAGCTATAACTGTTGGGTGGGGTTGGAGGAGCTGTCTGTAGGAAGCGACTGGACCTCTTGTTGTTTGTTCAGTTTACACAGCAACTATATAGCTTTGTAGGACTAGTGTGCATTTGTGTGAAGTGTGATGATCTATTTTAATGAACCTGTGAGATATACACTGACTATGCAGCTATAATTGTTGTGGCCTTCTGTGGAGGAAAATGACAAGCTGCCCACTGTTATTTATTCATTATTCTCACTTTACTGGACTAATGTGATTTGTGTGAAGCAAACTGGGACACCTTAAGGTATGGAAACAGTTTATGTGAAATATGGCCATCAAGAACTGATTACTCCCAAATGGTGAGGGTTGTCTGGATGAATGCAATTTATTTAAATTGAGCAAATGACAAAGGGTAATTTTTCAAAGAATATGGCATAAAATGCATCACAGATTATCCAGACCCTCAGCACTTCCAGCTGCATAAGTGAATTTTGACATGCACTTAATAGTGGTCCCTGTCCTAAACCCCCACCTACTTTAAAACTATCTCTTCTCACAGGTTTGCACATAACATTGATATAGCTTGTGGGAGAGTAGGTCTGGATCAATGTCCTTATTTCTTTAATTTTCCTTCCAGATTTCAAAGGTTTACACAGGTCATTATAGCTTATGTTGGACTGGCAGCATCATGGTTATTATTTCTTTAACTTTCCTCACAAACTTCAGAGGTGTGCACAGAGAGTCACTATATCTTGTATAGCAGCAGTCTACTAAGAGTAACAAGTTAGAAACATTACTGTGATCATTATTTTTTTCACTTTCTTCACAATCAAATCAAATATCAAATGTGTTTACAGCTGAGGAAGAGTAAGGAGGCATGCATTTATATAAGTCTAACAGCAACAGATTGAAATATTTTCTTTCAGCTTCATCCCAGACTGACAGTGGTTTTATGAAAAACTGAAAGGCTGCCAGCCCAGCTAGATAGAATTTTGTAGATAATTCTATGTCATTGTAAATATTAATAAAATCCACAGTCTGTCTCACAAATGTAACGAAAACTATGTTAAATGTTGAACTTCAAAAATGTAACCGCAGTGCACTCTGCTGGAAGAAAGCTGATAAAGTAAAACATTTTATGACTGCTTGATCTCAAAGCTCAGAGACAGAATGTCTGGACTAAGGAACTCCTTCTATTGTTTTGAGACAAGAGTTACTTGCTAGATTTTACATGTATAATGTCTTTTATTGCTGTGGTTTCCTGGCTAGGTGCAAGATAAAGAACTGTTAGAACTCTGAGTTTCTATTAGTGTGGGAAATTAAATCAGAAGTGTCAAGAATGATGTAATCTAAAACGAGTCAGCAGTGATGTATTATCAATTTAAGACTTTATCACAGAACGAGAATTAGAGCATTTTGCATTTGTCTTCAGGACTGACAACATCACCAGCACTTGCTTTGCTCTATATGTACATTTATTTAGAACATTGTTTCTCTTAGGGATAGATAGAAATAGTAAGTTTAGTCTGGCTGTTTTCTATATTTATGTCATACTATTCTACAGTATTATTTTAAGCATTTTCCTGTGATCTTAACTAGCACTGTGTTGAATTGAGGAGACTTGTCTTGTGTTTTTATTATTTATTATTAAATATCTTTAAACCTTTCAACTGTGTCTGTTTTGTGTAGAGATAATTTAAGCTATAGAGTACATTGCATGTATATAGTGATACTGTACAGAGCCACTCCAATAAGCCTTAAAAGTTCTGGTCACACTTACTAATTGGATAATAATATTGCACAGTAAAATTGGACACTCTTTGTGAAGGGCCTTATTGGTAGCTGATAAATAGGGGTTCTGGTGGTAGTGGATTACTACCTTATAGCCTGGACAGAAGGGGCACAGCTACTGAACCTGTGCCAGCCTTCCCAAGGAGTGAGTGTCTGGTTGTATATAAATCATATCTCAAAGTGTGTGTGTGTGTGTGTGTGTGTGTGTGTGTGTGTGTGTGTGTGTGTGTATGTGTGTGTGTGTCAGCTACTTGGGCAGGGACACAAAGCACTGGTTGGACAGATGGAGTGCTGGGAGGACTTGGCTTGGAGCCCTGGCTAAGGATTCCACTCTATAGCTGTGCCAGTTGGGAGTCTTATTGTGGATCTAGAGAGAAAGGGAGAAACCAGCCCCAGACTGATTGTGATCTCTGTTATTGTACTATACTGTGTGTGTATTTGTTATCCCTCCCAATGTGGACTCCCTTCGCTGGTGCTAGTGGTGAGGATTGAGGCTCCTTGATTACTGGGTCAGTGCACGTGTGTCACGTGTTAATTAGTGGCAGTGGTGGGATATCCACACCACATATTAATTGGTTGGCAATTGGCTTTTAGTGGTGTGGATAGTGAATTCCTGTAGCTTGTGTACAGTGATCACTGAAGGTGTTTTTGTTCTCTAAATCAGCCACACAGTGGGTATTCATAGTTCAGATCACAATTGTTTTATTTCATTTGTTAGCTTAGTTAGTCATGGAGAGCAATCAAGCATGTCAGCAGAGGCATATGGCAAGCTGACAAGGAGCCACTTGGCTGAGATGTGCCAGGCTAAGAGACTGGTGCATGGAAATTTGACTAAGGCAGAGATGATTGCAGCTTTGGTCACAGCTGCATCAGAAAACAGCAATCAGGAGGACGATCAGATTGGCAGTGGAGGTGTACAACACTCAGAGAATGGACAGCACAACCTTTCTGCAGAGGACTTAAAAATCTATCTGGAACTAAAGAGACTTGAGTTGGAGGCCAGGCATTTGGAAACAGAAGCCGCAGACAGACTGAGATATCTGCAGGCTGAGGAAAATGAGAAAATGCTACACCTGGAAGCTGATGAGAAGGAGAAGCAGAGGCAGCATGAAAAGGCAATGCTGACTCTTTGCCTGAGTCATGGAGGTAATGGGGAAGGGAGTAACTGGACCCTGGAAGCACAAACGATCAGTAAATTTCTTCCGCAGTTTACAGAGGGGGATAATTTTGATAGTTTCATTCATATGTTTGAGAGGGTATATAAACAGTATGATGTTGACCAAAGGCTCTGGGTATGGTTCCTGACCTCCCTACTCCATGGTAAAGCTGTAACTGTACTGTCTAAACTTTCTAATCATGATTTATTTTATTATACTGCTGTTAAGAATTGTCTGTTAGAAATTTTTAAGATAACAGCTGAACCTTATAGGAAAACGTTTTGTGAGCATAGATGCAAGGCAGATGAAAGTGCTTGTGAATATGTTGCTGAACTGAGCACTTCTTTTCATAGGTGGTTGAGTGGATGTCAGGTCACCACCTTTGAAGGGCTAGCAGACCTTTTGGTGAGGGAACAAGCCCATAGCACTTTTCCTGAGGACATGAAGATCTGGTTAGCTGATAGACACTGTGCTACTTCAGATGAGTTGGGGAAGAAGGGAGACCTATACCTAGCAAGCAGGGTATTCCTGCACAGGAAAGGGATCCCCAGTACTGTTCCTGGATCTAAAGAAACCCATGGTGGGCAGCCCAGACTGCCCCAATAGAACCTGCCAGTAGCAGGGAAGCCACTAGTCCAGGTGCACATCCAGGAGATAGGGTTAAATGTTTTGAATGCAACCAGTGGGGCCATGTGGCATACAGATGTCCACTGAGGCAAAGTGGGGAACAAAAGGTGAAAGAGCCAGTAAGTGGGAAAGACAAAATGCAAATAGTAGGTTGTCTCGAGACCACAAAGGTGCCAAACTACCATCCTGCAGATCTCCTGATAGGGAAGGATTTGGATGAGGCAGTACCATGTGCTTATGCAGTTACACACAGTCAGGCTAGGAGACAAGCATGTGGGTCTGGTAGCCTGGGGGAAACCCACACAGACCACATACTTGCAGCCAGGACTGGTGTGAGGTGGTTACTTCAGGGTGGGAGTACTCTGTAGCAGTGAGACTGAAGGTGAGCCACAGCTGCTTGTGGGTACTGATGTTCCCTTGGACAGAGTGACTACAAAGGTAGAGGTGAGTAGTAGTACCCAAGCTGACATTGAGGCACTGCTGTTAGAAGATGCCAGATTTCCTGTGGAAGGGGAGCCGGGAAGGGTTACAAAGAGAGAGGCTGAGATAGGCTCAGCTCTTAGACCCTACATTACAAGGCTTGAGGCAGGTAGCTAGTGAAGGACCTGATTCTCAAGGGAAGGGGGAATCTGTATACTGGGACAAAGGGCTACTGTATAGAGTGCGGAACCCTGAGGGAGGGCTAGAAGGTAAGAGGATACAGCAGTCTGGCTCTTCTAGCCATAGCCAATGATATTCCCTTTGCAGGTCATATGGGCATAAAACTTACAAAGAGACGTATTATGCAGAACTTCTATTGGCCTGGAACTTCCAGAGATGTAACAAGGCACTGCTGCAGGACCTGTGAGCAGTGCCAAAAGGTAAGCAAGGAAGGATACAAAGTGAGAGCTCCTTTGATGCCTTTCTCTGTGATTTTGGAGCCATTTCAGACAGTAGCTTTGGATATTGTGGGACTCTGAGTACACCAAGTTCCACAGGGGAAAATGTATATCCTAGTGGTAGTAGATTATGCTACAAGGTACCCTGAGGCTGTGGCTTTGTCCTCCACTGAGGCAGAGAAGGTAGCAAATGCTTTGTTAGAGATTTTCAGCAGGGTAGGTTTCCCTAAAGAAATACTGACTGGCAGTGATGTCAATTTCATGTCAGACCTGCTGGCTTGTCTGTGGATGTACTGTGGGTGAAGCACCTGAAGGCCACCCCTACCATCCCCAGACTAATGGACTTGTTGAGAGGTTAAACTCTACAATCAAGTCTATGCTACAGGCATTTGCAGACCATTTTAAGAAGGATTGGGACAAATATTTGCCCCATCTGTTGTTTGCTTACAGAGAATTTCCCCAGGAATCCACAGGTTTTTCACCCTTTGAGGTGCTGTATGGGCATAGGGTGAGGGGGCCTCTAGATTTAATTTGTGATGAGTGGGAAGCTGAATGTAAATCCCACAAGGAGTCTGTTGTAGCATATGTCCTAAACCTCAGAACAAGGCTCAGGGAACTCATGGGCTTGGCCCAGGAGAACCTGGCAGAAGCCCAACAGTAGAATAGGTGTGGTATGACAGAATGCTCGGGCTAGAGAGTATGCTGTAGGGCAGCAGGTAATGGTTCTCATTCATGTCAGACACAACAAGCTGCAGGCAGCTTGGGAGGGACCCTACAAGGTAGTAAGAAAGGTAAGTGATGTTAACTACATGGTAGAACTGCTAAGCAGGAGGCAGGAGCACAAATTGTACCATGTTAACATGATGAAACCTTACCATGAAAGGGAGGCCCTTGTGCTGAGTATTTGCAGTGGATTGCAGTACCAGGTGAATACAGCACCTCAAAGGCCTATTAGGCAGGCCCCTTACAGGGTGCCTAAGAGAGTCAAATAGACACTGAGGGAGGAGATACAGGAAATGTTGGAATTAAGGATAATTCAAGAGTCTAACAGTCTCTGGGCCTCCCCAGTGGTGCTGGTGCCAAAGAAGGATGGCAGCACCAGGTTCTGTGTGGACTACAGGAAATTAAATAGTCGCACAGTCAGATGCTTACCCCATGCCTAGAGCAGCTGGGTGGGGCTAAGTATCTTACCACCATTGATCTTACCAAGGGTTACTGGCAGGTGCCCTTAACTCCCAGTGCTAGAGAGAGGTCAGCCTTTGTGACTCCTTTTGCTTTTATGAGTTCACAAAGATGCCATTTGGTATGGAAAATGGCCCAGTGACTTTCCAGAGGCTGGTAGATCATATCATAGCAGGAGCAGGAGGGTTTGCACTTGCTTGCTTAGATGATATTACCATCTACAACCATTCCTGGCAAAAGCACCTTCAACATGTCAGGAAGATGTTGGGCAGATTACAGAGGGCAGGGTTGACCATTAAGCCCAGCAAATGTCAGGTGGGTATGGCAGAGGTTTCCTACCTGGGGCATAGAGTGGGGAGTGGTAAGATCAGGCCAGAACCTGCCAAAGTGGAAGCCATTCAGGCATGGCTTGCAGCTGTTACCAAAAAGCAGGTGAGGGCATTCTTAGGGACGTCCGGGTACTACAGAAAGTTTGTCCCCAGTTATAGTACTATAGCTGCTCCCGTCACAGATCTGTCAAGGAAAAACAGGCCAGATAAGGTAGTGTGGACCACAGCATGTGAGCAGGCATTCCAGAAGCTTAAAGAAGCTTTGGGAGGACCCCTGTGTTTGCCAGTCCTGATTACAGTAAATAATTTATTGTGCAGGTGGATGCTTGAACCATGGGGTGGGGGCTGTACTTAGCCAGATTTCTTCAGTGGGAGAAGAACACCCAGTGGTTTATCTCAGCTGTAAGCTTCAACCCAAGGATGAATGCTATGCAGCTGTAGAGTAGGAATGTCTAGCCATAGTGTGGGCACTGCATGGAAGAACATTCACTGTAGTTACAGATCACAATCCCCTAACATGGTTACACCAAGCCAGCCAGTGAAATGCTAAATTGCCAAGATGGAGCCTAGGGTTGCAAGCATATGATATGTCAGTGCAGCACCGCAGTGGGATTAGCAATGCCAGTGCAGATTGGTCCTCAAGACAGAGAATGGGGTAAGGTATATTCAGATAGACCTAATCCTCAAAAGCAACATTTCTCAAGGGACACCTGAAAAACTAGCTTGAGTTCTCGGGGGGGGGGGGGTGTGTGAAAAACTGATTTTCTGAAAAACTGGTTGTATATAAATCATATCTCAAAGTGTGTGTGTGTGTGTGTGTGTGTGTGTGTGTGTGTGTGTGTGTGTGCCAGCTACTTGGGCAGGGACACAAAGCACTGATTGGACAGAGGGAGTGCTGGGAGGACTTGGCTTGGAGCCCTGGCTAAGGACTCCACTCTATAGCTGTGCCAGTGGGGAGTCTTACTGAGGATCTGAAAAGAAAGTGAATAAACAGCCCCAGACTGATTGTGTCATCAGTTATGCTAACATTGCGGCAGTCTTAAAAGACTGCGCTGATCCGTTTACTAATAACAAAAAGTTAGTCAATCCGACTGAAGGATCTTTATATAAAGAGCATTGTGATATGCTGGACAGATTATTAAGAAGGTACAAAAGTACAAAAAAGTACAAAAGTATAGACATTGAGAACAAATATTTTTCTAAATGTATAGAGTTGGGTATAGTTCCAAAAGGACTATGTTTTTTCAAGTGTCCCAACGGTATTCATGAGAAAGATCCATTTTTCAACAAACTGCAGCAACTTTTTAATTCTGCTGGCATGGAACTTTTAAAACTACTCATAGAGTGTAACTGTGACATTATGAATGGTCTTAAGGATGAAATCAGTAAAGCCGAAAAGGCTATTGAGTCTAAGTTCAAGTTTAAGTTTTGTGAGAGGGATGAACATGCCACTTTAATGTCCAATATTGGACAACATGAAAAATCGCTGATTCAAAGAAAAAACAAAAAGTTGGATTGTGATGTTACTGCTTATAATTTGGATACAGCTTACACTGTTTTTTTAGGTGGCGACAAAAAAAAGAACTTGAATGTGGGTGGTAGAAAACTGCCTTACCAATCAGTCCACCTTAAACAAATGACACGGGGAAGTTCATTTTACAAAACAGACATTACATCAGAGGTTTTAGGAAATCATGGCCTCTCTAGTGATGGGGAGTTTAGCAGTGTGTCAGAGCCTGAAGTGGCGTCTAAAGAGAACAGCAATTTGGCAGGATGCACTTCATATTTAGTGCCCAGTAAGGGAGATAATAATGTGGGGGTTATACAGAAAGTTTTTTAGCTCCCGAAAAAGAGCAGAGACAGCAAAGACAACAACGGACTGTGACGACAAAGAAAAAAGGAAGAATAACTTCGGATTCATCCACCGACAACGATTAAGTGTCAACAGGTCAGACAGTGACATTTTGAATTTGCCTAATGTAGTTTTAAATGAGGCACACATTAAAGTGTGAAGTTAGGAATACATTTTATTCCTTCAAAAAGAGATAATGTCAATAATATCATTTTAGCTTTAAAGAAATTCACTAGGAAATTAAATTTGAGTTACATTTTGAAAGATGTGAAATGTAAAGATTCTATTTTTTCTAAACCTTCATGTTATAATCCTATGTTGTTAAATACTTTACAAGTGTTTGAAGCTGCTTGTGAAAGAGATTTGAGAGAAGTTTTGAATTCTCATAATTTTCAGTACTATAATAACTTATGTTTTGAAATGAGGACAGTTTTAAATGATTTAATTAATAACAAAGAAATTAGGATAATGAAGAGTGATAAGGGTGGAATGTTAGTTATTATAAATCAAGGTGATTATATCATTAAAATGGAAAGTATGTTAAATAATGAATGTGAATATGTCAAAGTACAAGCTATTGACATCACTAGATGTTTTAAATATGTGTGTGACTTTCTTTATGATAGTTTACTGTGTGGCAACTTAGATTCTGAGTCATACAATTTTTGCTATGTTGAACACCCAAAAGTGGGGGTTTTGTTTGGAATTCCTAAAACCCACATGTACCTTATAGACCCTCCTTTTTGACCAATTATTTCTGCTCCAAATTATGTCACCTATGGTATTTCTTTGATGGTTGATACCTTATTAAATCCATTAGTTTCAAAAATGAATTCTTATATAAGGGACTCCTGGGACTTTTTGAACCGTATTAAATTGTTTAGTGAAAATGAAGTGTTTGATCCTGAAATACATGTGATTTTTACTAATGATGTATCATTGTATACTTGTATTCCTCACGACAAAAGAATTGAATATGTAAGAGCATATTTATATCAATATACTAATTTAGATAACACAACTATTCATTTTTATTGTGAAGGTTTGGAAGTGCTTTTAAATAATATTTTTTTGTTTTTAATCAGCAGTATTATAAACAAATCAGAGGAGAAGCAATGGGCTCCTCAGTAGCCCCCTCTTTTGTAAATGTAGTAATGGGATGGTGGGAACATCAGGTCCTAAAACAGTTAGAAAGTATATTTCAGATTATTTATTACAAGAGATTTATTGATGATTTGGTTTTCATTTTAAAATGTGGTTTGGATGATGTTATGATGTTTGTTAATACACTGAATGAGGTATCAATTTTTTTACAGTTTGTGATGGGTGACAGAAGTAGTTCTATTACCTTTCTAGATGTTCGATTAAGTTGGGGTATAGCTTAAAAATTTTTGTCAGCAGTTTTTAGAGGAAAAAGACCTTTAAGAATGCTTATGTCTATGCTACCAGTCAACATCCAGAATTTATTAAGAATAATATTCCGAGAGGCCAGCAAATTCATGCTAGTAG